>NC_056729.1:1101785458-1101885458 GCF_019279795.1 Protopterus annectens | reverse complement strand
TAATGCACAACATCTGGACAAAGCTTGACAACATGGGGGTACAAAATAGGGACATATTTTGAATATTGCTCTTATAAACTTTTAGACAGTTGCTAGAGTAACAAGATTTATTTTAATATACATTTTCTGAAGGATATGAAGTCTGACACTCAAATGTAAGTCATTATTTGGTGACTACAATCCTGAGATCATCCTACTGATTTGCCAGGAAAAAAGAGGAACAGGCCAAAAATATGAGCCAAATATTTGGACATTCTGGGAAAAGCTGTACAGTTGAGAGGTGTGATTATACATACAGCTTACTACCACTCCCAGTATTCGAGCCTTAGCTGTGTTGGCTAAAAATACAACACCTTCGCTTTTATCAGAGTGTGCTATTTAGACACCGGTGTATGTTCCTTCAGTGTTTTCTTTCTAAGTCTCTCCCTTGCTTGTACAATCTGACCTTGTAATTACAACTGTCTTATACAGACATTCCTAGACATATTTTATGTAGCACAGTGTGAGAAACAGTGGTTGATGAATGCTACATGTCAAGCCATACAATACCAGAGTAAACACTACCAGTCCAGGATGTAAAACTCTGTTGCCAGGCAGTTACAGTTTTCTTATCTGAAAGACCTGTGGGGGGAATGTTTTTTAACAGTACCTGACTGTTTCTACACATATTCCCAGATTCCTAGTTAATATTATATGCATACAGCTTACTACCACTCCCAGGATTTGAACCATGGCTGTGTGTGCTAAAAATACAACAATTTGAGTTTCATCAGAGTGAGCTATTTAGGAACTGCTGTCTGTTCCTTCAGTGTTTTCTGTCTAAGTCTCTCTTGGTTGTACAGTCAGACCTTGTACTTACAACAGACATTCCTAGACATATTTTTATGTAGCACAGTGTAGGTAACAGTGGTTAACACAACATTACTATTTAGAGACTGCAACACTAAATGCCATACAATACCAGAGTAAACACAACCAGTCCATGATGATTTAGAATTTTTTTGCCAGGCAGTTACGGTTTTATTGAAATATCATCTATATGGGACTATTACTGTCATATTGTCTGGTTTATTCAGTACAACCCATAGACAGTTTTTATACTGCCAGGTGACTTTCTACTACTTTATATTTATTTGGTACAACTACTACAAGCAGGATTGTTACTCAACAGCCTCGTGATGCAGCCTTTTCAGCCTACTGGCATGGGCTTCCTGATTCACAGCCCGCTCAGCTGCAGCTGTAAAGGGAATAGAGAAATATTTAGCCATACCTATCCATCACATACACAGGCAGGACTTTGGTAAACAATTATTGATATGAATACTTACACACTTCTGGGACATCACTCCTCTGCCTTGCTTCTTGGACCCACTCATCCAAGAGCTCCCTCTTCCTCTGTTTCAAGTTAGCATAGTGGTCCCAGACCTGCTTACCAGTCAGAGTGATACCAGTGGCGCTAGTGAGATCACGGGCGAGATGGTCCCATGCTTCCGCTTTATATTGGGAGCCCTAGTACTGGCCCTGCAGCAGTCTCTCATCATGGTTATTTACCTCAGAAAAACAAGGAGCATATCACCACAGACAAATGATAAAACAAAGTAAAATCTTTAATAAACAATCCACTGGCAACTCAAAACAGGACAAGCACTTTGGGCATAATGCCTTCTTCAGATATGGAGGTCTATTGGGGTGGTGGCAGAACAGATTAGGGTAGAGTCATCTGCATATTGAATGCAGGTTGCTTTGGGGATGACTTTATGGAGATCATTAATGAAGATGGAAAATAGAAGAGGTCTTAGTATAGACCCTTGTGGCACTCCAAGGTTAATTGGCAATAGAGAGGATATGCTATCCTTCCATAGCACAGCTTGTTGTCTGCCTTTTAGATAGGATTGAAACCAGCATATTGCTAGGTTATCTATGGCAAGAGTTTTTAGTGTCCATATGAGTAGTTGATGATTTACCATGTCAAACGCCTTGGATAGGTCGAGAAAGAGGGCAGAGGAGAGCTTGTTATTACGATATTGATTTATTGTCTGAAAGAAGGGCTGAGGTTGCACTATGGTGGGGTCTAAATTCGTGCTGAGATGGGGCTAGGCAATTGTTCAGGTAATGCAAGAGTTGCTTATGGATATATTTTTCCATAATTTTAGCTAGAGGAGACAGAATGGCAATAGGGCAGTAGTTTGATAGTTCAGTGGAATTACCCCCTTTATGGAGAGGAAAAAATATTTTCTAAGCTTGTTTCCTGCCTTTCCTATAAGTTGTCTAGTCCAGATACAGATTTGCTGTATCCAGGACTGTTTGTAAGCTTCTGAGCCCCCAATCCTTTCTGTGTTGGAGGGAAGCCTTCTAGTTTAATTTTGTTTCTTATAACTAGCCAGTTTTCTAGTTTCAGTAATCAAATCTGTTTTTTTGAGCTCAGCACTTGTTCAGAACTCATTGTAAGCACTAAATAAGCTACAAATTACTACAGCACTCAACTTTCCTCACTTGTCTAGAGGAAAACAGTTTTTAATACTTAATAAATAAGCACCTATCCAGGCATGTCTAAGGGCCAGCTCCCGGTGTTTTCTCCTGTCTACCTGATGAATCTGGGCATCTTGGGGCAATGCAGCAATTGCCTCATGTACACAGACAACCCTCTCCTCCTGCCACCCAACACTACAACCTGTGAGAGATGCACTTATATAATCAAACTGGAAGCAAAGCTCTCTTCACCCAAGACTGGACTAGATAGTCAAGAGGAGAAGGTAAACACTTGCACCACACCACACTCATCACATAGTCCCTCAAAACCTACACCACCAAAGCACACACACAGAAACACAAACTACACACCTACATTCACAGAGGCTCTCAAAACAATGTACACAAGCAACAGGGACCTCCAAAGCAGAAACACAAGCAACCTCCACCCCCCACCACAACCCAAATGACACAGTCCACAAACTGAGTGTGCCACTCAACCACAGCCCATAAGGCATAACAACGTACCTAACACTCTAGTCATAGGTGACTCTATAGTCAGGCACACTGCTATTCCACTCACCAGGCTAAACAAGGAGAAAGTTACTGTCAGCTGCCTGTCAGGTGCCAGGATCCGCCACATAATGCATGCACTCAGGTCACTCCACAGCAAGTACAAATATGACTCTGCCATTGTCCATGTTGGTGTGAATGACCTTAGATGTACCTCCCTGGACTACATGAAAAGAGACATGGAGGAGCTTTCTGATCTTGTAGGCCAGGCAGGTATGACCCTAGCCCTGAGTAGCATCCTGCCATCACCCAGAATTGTACCACAGTACAAGGATAAAATGATTGACTTCAACAATTGGATAAGCTTCTGGTGTCATTCTAAGGGGATCCAGTATCTGTCTGCATGGGATGACATGATCGACAAACCACGATGCTTTGCCAGAGATGGCATACACCTGTTGCCCTTGGGATTCCAGATACTGGGTAAGGATCTTGCCACCCCTATAGTGTCTTTTTGAGGCAAGAGTCAAATGACAAATTAACCACTGTAACAGCTACAAGCAAGCAAAATTTGAGGGTAATGCTACTTAATGCTAGAAGTCTAAACCTCAAAATGCACTCACTCGAGGCACTCCTTAAAATGGAGAACATCGACATCTGTGCAGTGACAGAGACCTGATTCAAGGCTCCAGAGAGCACTCCTGCATTACCAGGCTATAATTCATACCACACATTTCGGCAACCTAACCTGGACCGAAGCACTAAATGCAGAGACGTGTCCATATTCATTAAGGATATCCACACCTCCAGGCTAGTTTCTCAGCATAATGCATCTTAGATTATACAAGTGCAACTAACTCTGGGAAAGACCGCAATGCAAATTGTAGCTTGCTACAGATCCCCCACCATGCCCCAGGATTCTCACTCCTCATTTCTTGATACACTGGAAAATATTAGGGTACAACCTAACACCCTAATAATGGGTGAGTTCAACGACCCCACCATTAACTGGCAAACTACTCATGTACCAACTCTTGTGCTCAACGTTTTCTGGAATTCATAAATTCCAATGCCTTGGATCAACTTATCCACACCCCCACCAGGGGCAGCAATATCCTAGACCTAGTCACTACCAGTATGGGCAACTGGTGTTCCACAGCAGAGGTCCATTCCTCGTTGGTCAGCTCCGACCACAAACAAATCACCCTTGACATCCACAACCCACCCCCACCCCCATTAGGGAAACCACCGTAAAAAATTTCTCCAAAGCCAACTTCACCAACTTCACGCTTCTTAAGACAGAAGTGGCAAACTTCATGACACCCATGCTGATGGACAATAAAGATATGACTGCTGAATCCTATACAATTGCACTTTATAAGCACTTACACGAGTGCATGGATCATACAATCCCTAACAGAACCAAGATGCTATCCTCCAAAAAAAGGAATTCAATCTGGTGGCCCCCTGCTATAAACAAACTCTATAACAGAATAAAGAAACTGTTGCAAAAAAGAGTAAAACCCCATGATTGAAGGAACTCCATGGTCAGCCTCAGTAAGAAGCTGAGATACCTCATAAAATCCTCCAAAGCTAGTTACAAAAACAAAATCGCCACTGATTCCAAACACAACCACAAAGCATTCTATAGCTATGTCAAGAATCTCAATGGCAACACTCAGATCTGCTCTGAGTTACAGCACAATGGCACTAAATATACAGAACAAACTGATATTGCCAACATCCTGGCAGATAGGATCAGTGCTAACTTTACCCCTCTCTCATCCCCTAAAGGGCCCATCTCTATACCAGAAGAATGCAAAGTACCTGTAATCATTGCTGCATAGGTAAAAAACACACTCTCCAAAGCCAAGAACACAACATCCATGGGACCTGACAACATCCCAGAATGCATTCTACATGAACTACAGAATGAACTGGCACCTCTCTTAAGTACCATGTTCAATCATAGCCTCACCTCAGGCTTTGTGCCCACTGAATGGCACAGAGCAACAGTTATCCCACTCCACAAAGGGGGAGCCACCACAGACCCCAGGAACTACCTCCCCATTAGCCTGATGAGCCTGGTCAGCAAGGCTATGGAGCGTATCATCATGGAACTTATAAACAATGAGATTGGTAATCTCCAAACTCTGGAAAGTACCCAGTTTGGGTTTGTAAAAGGCAGATCATATCTCCTAAACCTGATAGACTTCTTTGAAGCGGTCACCAAAGCTGTAGATGAGGGTAAGGTGGTTCACACAGCCTATCTAGATCTCGTCAAGGCTTTCAACACTATCTCCACTCAGGAATTATAGAAAAACTCACTAAACTAGGTATAAATCCCTATGTCACAAGATGGGTTGCCAACTGGCTCACTGACAGAACCCATACTGTGAAAGTAGCAGACTCTAAATCCAACATCAGACCAGTGACAAGTGGAGTACCACAGGGTTCAGTCCTAGGTCCTCTCCTGTTTGGTGTCTACTTCTCTGAAGTACAAGCTAACACAGAAGGTCTTTGGCTAACAAAGTTCGCAGACGACTGCAAACTAGGAGCCATAATAAAAACTCCTAACAATGTGGATATCCTACAAAAGGGCCTCACTGAGACAGATGCCTGGTGTCAAAGCCATGGCCTCAAGCTCAATGTCAAAAAGTGCATTGTCATCCCTTTTTGTAAAAACTCTGTACCCATGAACTACCACATAGGCGGTAGTCTACTTAACACCGAAAGTGTGATAAGAGACCTTGGGACACAGGTGGACAGTAGTCTCTCCTTTCATAATCACATCACCACAGTAGTCAGGAAATCCTTCTACGTGGCACACCTCATCACAAAAGGTTTTTCATGCAGGAAAAAAGAGGTCATTGTTCCCTTCTACTCATCATTCATTAGACCCATTATAGAGTACAATGCCCCTTTTGGTATGTACCTCACAAGACATCTACAACTGGAAAGGCCACAGAAATACCTCACAAAGAGGATTACCAGCCTCAAACAGATGCCCTATGCAGACCGTCTAAAAAAACTCCAGCTTTACTCTGTCGCATATCACCTACTCAGAGGTGATCTCTGCCTAACATTCAAAGCTATGATAAACCCACAGCTGTTAGACATGCTCCATGTAAAGAAATCCCAATCCCTCCAAGCTACACACTCTAGGGACCTAAACCTTGTCACCACAATAAACAGAACATGCTGGAGGGATAGATTCCTGTCCCAGAGATGTCCCATCCTCTGGAACGAACTACCTATCTATATCAAACAAAGCTCCTCATTAGCACTCTTCAAGAAAAATCTTGATGACTGGATGAGAGATAGGAAATTCACCCCGGGGATCACTTCTGTGGCTCTGCTTGACAGGGGCACAGGAAAATAATTTTCTTGGGTGGCAAAAGCCAGGGTACCATTTGGCTAGGCTTACATAGGCCCTAGGGCCAATAGCCTAGTACCTACCTATGAACCTATGAATGACATGGGAAATTTTCCAGATGTAGTGGATATATGCTTCTGAAATGGTTCTGTTGATTAATATTTAAATGGGATATGATAATACATCTGTAGCTTTTTGAAGATATTCAGTGGGGAGTTGATTTGCTGATAGGGTGGTGGGTTTCAGTTTCCTAATTAAAGATCTGATAAGTGATGTTGGTACTGGTTGAAAGTTAAAGGAGGGGTGAGTGTTGGATATGGGATCAATTGGGTTTGGGTTACTGGGTGATAGTTGGTTGGCAAGGGATTGTATAGTTTCTGTAAAGAAAGTGTTAAAGGTGTCGGCAATAATTTCTAGAGGTTTTTGAAGGGCAATCACAGGGGTAGGGGTAGTAGTATGTCCTGGGTGGAGAAGATTGTTTAAACTGGACCAAAATTTTTGTGGTCTATTTTGATGCTTTTGTTGTAGGTTGCAGTAATTTTTTTATCTAGAACAATGGACTTTTTTATCATTCCTTAGCTGTTTATATATAAGTTTGTCCTTTAGGGATTTATTGGTTCTCCAGGAAATCCAGGCTTTATTTCTACTTACGATTTTTTGTCTTGTTTCTTTAGACAGTCATGGTGCTACTTTTTTATTGGATCTGACGGTCCAGGTCAGTGCGTGGTTATCAAGGATAGTAAGAAATGTGGAGTTAAAGTATGAAACTGCTTCGTCTAATGGAAGTCATTTTAGACAATTCCAGTTACATGGCTGAAGTTCCTTTTGGAATTCAGTTTGATTAAAGCTCTTATTGCTCCTAAAAGTTTTAAAGCTGGGTATTTGAGGGATATCATTTTTTTGCCTGAGTATATAAGTTAGGAAGTGATCACTGATTTCTTTGAGTTGGGTGCCTGCTTTATAATTTGGGGGTGGTTACTTATGAGAATCCAGTCTAGTATGCTTTCTTTGTTGTTGGGCTTACTAATTCTAGTGGTGGATGATATGACCTGCGTGAAACCATATAAATTCATGTGGATGGTAGGGAAATCTGAGGAACAGATGTTCCAGTCAATATTAAAATCTCTGAGAATAATGTTTTTTGTGGGCAGTTTATAGACAGCCATTGTAGGATGTCCTCAAGGGTATTAGTGTTGTTACCTGGCGGAATGCAAATGCCGACAATGTTTATAGATTTTTATTTGTTGATTTGTAGTTTTGTAATTAGTATTTCTGCATTTTCAGTTTGTGGAGCTTGTGGGGTATTTGAAATAGTTACATTAAGTGTAGTTTTATATAATACAGCTACCCCTCCACCCTTCCTTGATGTGCAATCTAGTTTTAAAATATTGTAGCCAGGCGGTATGACTTCATTGTCAGTGGTGGTTGGCTTAAGCCAGGTTTCAGTAAGGCATAGCATAACTGGGGAGTGTACTGCCATGAGCGCATGCAAGTAACGGATCTTATTAGTCAGGCTTCTAATATTTAGGTGACAGATCAGGAGAGAGTTGGAGGTTTTGTTTAAGGTTTGCAGTCTAGTGGGAGTATTATTTATTGGGCTGGTTACATCAGATGGAGTTGGTCCTGGGTTGGGTTGATTGGACAGTTTTGTATATGCCGAGCTAAGCTATGGGAAAACCTGCTTAGCTAAGGTTGGCAGTGCTTAAAGGGACAGGTTCAACACTGCTTACCAATGGGCAAATCCACTTAGCTGGGCTACTCATTGCATAGCAGTCATATTTACACAATGCTTACACCTGGTAAGCAAAGTTGTGCAATGCTTAGCACTGCTTATTTTTTATTTTATAGACTATCTGCTGTATGGAATTGATTCATCATTCATTACATATTATAAATTTGTTTACTGTCCCTGACATCCCCAAATGTGCTTTCATTACATTTATTCAAGTGTGACTATACTGTATTGGGCACTTGTGTTTATATGGGGGTTTCACAAATGTATTAAACTGACACCTCACATCTGGACCTACTGCAGTACTCTGGTTAACAAATATATGTTATTTAGTAGCTAATTATAAAAAAAATGTTTATGTACTGCTTTCACATGTAAAATGCAAATTGGTAGCAATGGAGATCAAACTGTGAATGGCTGCTTACAAAGCGTACATTCTAACCACTACACTATTGCAGTACTGCTTATATTGGATGTCTCTTCCTATTTAACTTCTTGTGCTGTTTAAGTTGGACTAAGCATAGCTAAGCAATGGGCACACCCACACAGCTATGTTTAAACTTTATTCCAAGTTTAAAAAAAATATTTGTTGTGTTTTTTTCATTTGTACCCTTCAGAATATCCCTGCTAATGCTGAACCTGTTATTCTGTCGACATTCTGCTTTGTGGGGCAATTGTCCCTTTTTGCTTTGTCCACATTCCTTACTCTGATGGCTTGGGAGGTCTGCGCTATGTGCTTATGTTAAATGTGCTATTCTATCAACTTTTGCCTTGGTAGGGATGATTGTCCCTTATGGCTTTGACCAGCTTTCTTTTACTGATGGGTTGGGGGTGTTACGAGCGTTCTCGCTCATTTTAAATTGCCGAAAGGCAATTCTGGATTGCAGGGGGTATGCGTATTGTGAGAGATCTGCTCTCAGACACACCCCCTGCACTTGTTTAGAGCATGTCAGTGAGCCTTCATACATATGCATGGTGCACTGCTGTGCTGAACAGGAATGGTCCCTGCCATGCAGGAATAACTTATTCCTGCACAGCTGCTTGCTAAATCCAGGGGGAGGCATTATTTAAGTTTGCAATAATTATTCAAGTGAATGGTTTTGACTTCAGATTTGATGCAGACGATGAATTATATTGGAGAGAATATTGTTGGCAAATAAGATTAAATGCATGTGTGTACCCTGGTTTAAATGACAGGGAGAATTTTAAAGTTGTTTTGAGAAGGAAAGGGTTAATGTATGGAGTTTTTTGAGTCACGTTTTGTTTATTAAGTACTTAAATGAGATGGTTAATGATGCAGCTTGGTCTGATGAAGTTCCATGAAGAGAATGAAAGTGCTTACAGGTTGTATTTTTTGTTTAATAAAGTATTTTTAAAGTCTTTCATTTTTTTATATTTATCTGTCCATTAATTAACTCAATAATCTTACTGATATTAAGGAATATTTTTAGCCACAACCCAGACTAACACTGGTCCATAAAACAAACCATGCAGAGATGTTGTAACAGCACAGGGAAGTGAAGTATACACCCAGAGCACATGAATAGGAGAGCTAATACATTTTGGAATACATTTGGTAGAAGAGAGTACATTACTATCATGTGACATAAGCAGGACATAGGCAACGCTATAAAACAGTAAAACTCTATAACGTGTTAAGTACAGGCAGTCATTATTAAGAACACAGCAGTAGGGGTAAACACCTGATCTTTCTTATAAGATGGGTGATAATGAGGTAGTGAAACAGCTATCAAAAACTCAAGCAGAAAGAAGAACAAGAGATCAGGGGTACATGAGGTAAGGGACAGAAACAGGATAGCGGGGGAGTCAGGGCATTAATACTTGTACAGTGCATCACATCAACACCAAAAAGTGTGAATGAGTGAGAGGGAGAAGGAAAGACAGCAACTGTCACAACACATTTATCTGACCTTTGCTTTTACCTGTATACATATTAAAGTTGAGACCTCAGTGATGTTTCTGAGGTAAGGAGGGAGTAAACTCCAGAGAATAGGTCCTAAAGAGGATGAAGCTGTGTCAGCCAACATGAGACTAGTGACACGATTTTTTAGGTGAACTGCATTCCTACTGAAACTGAAGGCAGTACAAAAAGCTGTGGGTGTATTTATCAACATTGCAATCTTAATCCTAACACAATAATGTATTTCACAGATGACCTCTTTAAGGGTCATGCAGGGCAGTATGCAGTGGCCAGCATTATGTCCAATGAAGACGTTTTTCTGTGCGAAGAATATGACAGGCATGCTATGAAATTCTTTGATTTGCAGCCAGTTAAACGAGTGCTGCTGGTAAAGCAGTGTTTGTTTGTGAATGACAGCACATAAATCTGCAGCGGTTATTTTGAAGAACTTGTAGTGAAATACCTTTACCTGTGCAGGCTGCTGTACTTGGTGGAAAACAGTACTTACGCTATGGAATCAGACCATCTTTTCTAACAACAAGCATGGTCTTTGCAGGGAGATGATGAGAGATATTAAAGCAATGAAAAAGATGATTTGTTTCTATTTCCCTGAGATTCTGTATGTGACAGCTAAAACTGAGTTGACAATTCTGTCAGATGTGAAGGTATTTAAATTGCTGCTTTGCTATATTTATTTATTTCATTTTGATAAAAGATTCTATTATTTATCACATTTTTAACTAGGATATCTGTTACTGGGCATGTGACCTAAACAGAAAAATTTCACTCAATTCTGTAATTGCCATGAATGGTAATATTTTTTCCTAAATAATAACAATACTGTAACAAGACTGCAACATACTATATACACTATACACTATATACTATATACAACGTTTTAAGCCTAACCAGTTTCCTTCAAAGGTGAGAATCAAATCCTGTACTTTGTGTCTGTGAGGTGAACATCTTTACCATTATATCATCCCAAAACTAAGGTTTCTATGCCTTAACCAGGACTGAATCAGTGACCTTTAGATCTTCAGTCTGATGCTCTCATTGCTGAGGTATTTCTCATCAGCCGAGGCATTTTGGCTCATACAGTAGTTATTTACACTTAAGACATGATACTGACAGTAGTTATATACAGGGTGTAGACAATATTGACAAATATTGTTATACAACACAAGTAATAACAATTTAGTAATGCTACGATAACCTCCCTTGAGGACTTGCAGGAGGCATTAAACCGAGGCTCTACACATGGCCAAATTTCCCCTAGTCTTAAAAGAGGCCATTGGGCTTGTGGAACTAACCCAATCATCAAAATATAAATAAAGTATACCCAGAAGGAAGGTAGTGAAGTTGATCAAGGTTAGAGATGTGGAACTTTAAAGATGGGCATATAGAAATGGAAAACAGTGACCTGTAAAACAAGTATCATTTGCATAATAATTTAGGAAAGGAAGAAACAGAGATGTGATTCAGTTAATGAGTATATATTTAACAGCTATATTAAATTAGTCACTCACTCCCTTTAGTTTTATCTTATGATTACACATACTGAACACTGGTTGTGGGAACAGTGTGACAGAAGTCATTCACAGTTATTACAGTACTGTGTTAAATGTAAGGGTGGTATTTGGAGACATTACTCATATACTCAGGGGGTATGTGGGCTTCTTGCACACAAGCACATGCAAATGAAATTCTATGAGATAGTCTCTGTGTATATGCAGCACTTGCAAAGTTGCAGAAATGTCCAAATGCAAATGATTGTATAATATCATTTATTTATTAGAGAAATTGGGCACATGTTACAGCTATTGTATTGTAATATATTTCCTAAATTGTTAAATTCAGAGTTGTATTTTGCTTGGCAAATGTATGGTGCGAAAAGAGAAGCTGAACCTTTTCTACTCACTTTGTAATCAGCAAAGCTGCTTGTCTTTTCTGCTAACACAGCACCCTGCTTTGAGCTGCTTGCTTATGTTATATAGCAATCCAGTGCACAGAGCAGTATTTGATGGCTACAGGCAGAAGCTGACTTATTACACCTTTGAGGAGCAGGAGCTTTTAATTCAGATTAGAGTGGATGTGAACTTTATAATGGCTTTGGCGAACCTTATGGCTTTATGGAATGCATGGCCTTTCTGTTCCTGTGGATGATAAGGTATGGTTAGACCTCACTATATTTGCCACAGAGACCTTTCAGAGACAGACTGGGGACATGATGGCATCTCACAGGCTTTTGCCTTTGTAGATACTGCAGTAGTTCCTTGATATCCTCTTGGATCATATGGATAAGTATATCTAATTCCCAGTGTCCGAACAGGACTGAGATAGTACTGTGCATGCCTTCTACAGAGTGGCACATTTTTTGAGGTGCTTGCTGCACTACACCATGTGGCTATTGCAGCCCCATCTGGACCTTAGAGGAATAGGTACAGTAATAGGAAATATTATAATTTCATCAACTGCCAAATCATGTGATGTATATGGCTATATTACCAGTGTATCTACATGGCATTTGGCAGTATACGTGATTACTATATATGGCACACAAGTCCACTGTAGTGCCACTTCCAATGTGATAGGAAACCGCATGGACACTTAGTACGTAAGTGTACCCTACTTAACTTTGTTTTTTATAGTTATTCCTGTAAGTAATGTGTACATTTGTGGTGATTAAGTAACCCATCTTCATGTGTCCCTTCCCCAGTATGTTTTTCAGTAATAAAGGCTACTCACCTGAGCCTTGGTTAAGGACACCAGTCTGTAACCTGCAGGGAGCTGCACAAGAGTACTTTAATACTACACATTGTCAGACACAGATAGGCACACAGTGCCAGTGGTGCAGCAGGTAGCACACTCATCTGTGATGGAGTTCTATTCCCACAGCAGACAGATGAATTGTCAACACTGCAGTGCAGTATGGGGGGGGGGTACTGTGCTCGTCATTGGATGAGATATTAACATAAAGTCCAATCTGCTTGAGTTGGTGGTATTTATGGTTTTTATTTTACACTTTTCATTTTTCCTCCATATAAATTTTAAGTAAATCTGACCTCGATAAACTTAATAGATGCTATAATAACATTGCCATATATATTGTGGTATATGGAGCTCTGTCAATGTTGTAGGGCATTCTACATTGGAAAGACTAGTTGTAAGCTGAAAGAAAGAACTTATGAACACTTGAATGACATCAAGAAAAAAAGAACACTAATGCATTGTATAGGGATATTACAGCTTTTCCTGACCATCACTTCAAGTTTGTTGTGTTGGACTATATGGAATGGGATGCAAGGGATTTTAGCGCAGAAGAACAATTCAACAGAAAGGAATTAATTTGGAGTTTGATGTGTGATGCTCTTGCACCCCCTGGGCTCAATGACTGCTGTTTTCTTACCCCAATCCTAAAATTAAAAGTTTGGAGGGGTAATTACATTACTTATTCTTATATTTTAATTTGCAAAATGTTTGCAACTGTTTTTTCACTTACACACCTTTGTTTGTGGTATTGTTTTAAACTGTTTTCATATTCATTTTAATTTCAATCTTTTTTAAGCATTATTTGCATTGGTGGGTTTCAACCACATGACTAAAGGATGTTCCTTTATACTGTGTAGTTTATGTGATCACTGCAGTTCTGATGAAGTCTTGATGTAAGACGAAAGCGCTTGACTGCTGTTTTTGCTCAATACATCTTCTGGTGGTTTGCTACTAGCCTGTGTGGTTTCTACTGGATTTGTGTGCTCCCTGGACCTCCATCAGTTTTTCGACTTTTGAAAAAGTTAGCTGTCATCTCACCCCCTGAAACAGCAACACTGTCATCTGGATTATCCTGCTTTATTATTTTCAAAAAAAAAACATCATCTGCAAGCCCTTCTGATGCCAGATTTGTTATGTGCACTACTCCAATGGACTCAATTGCTTCATTTTCCATTGAGACAACTAACACACTCATTTGTATCATGCATCACACGGGAATCTTTATCTGCATTCTGAGCATCCACATCAAAGACATTTTTCTCTAAATTCTCATTTTCTTCTTCTAAACATTCCATAGTTTTTTTCTCCTCTTCCATGCTGCTGTAGCAGCCCTCCAGCACCATCTAGCAACTCAAAAGAGAAAAGAGTAAAGGAAGTTCTCCAATGCCCTGGTCAAATTTCCCTGGTACTATGACTACAGCCTGGGCTCTCCTCCGAAAAGAAGCTACTAGCCTAGTAGGACTAAACCAGTCAAAAGAGAATAATAATAAAAAAAAGTATTGAGTGAGTATTTGGCCTTCTGAAAGCCTGGTTCTATTGAGTTGGGAGTATTCTTCAGTAGAACCCTATTACTGGTTGTGGAATGTTTATGGCTTGTTTCATTCTGCATAATGTGACTCCATATCAGTCTGGTACACAACTGTCACAAATAATGATTGATAGTGGCAGTGCAGCTCCCTCTGACATTTGTTCTGTGACTCATGATAGTGATTGTGACTAGTTAGGGACAGCAGCATAGCACCCTCACAAACTGACTCACGAGTGGTACACAATGGCACATACAAAGAGGCAGCATCTAATCCACAACTATGGACTACCATATTCACTGTTTCATAATGAAAAGCCATAAAGATAACAGTTGTTGCATGCAGTGTTATCTGTGAGCTATGCTGAATAAAGTATGGTCCTCTAACATTTCTTCACACACAATATACACAAATGTATAATTCTTAAGGTCTTTTGGTAATTTCACAGTGTTCAGTGGGCAGATGCACACATGTTAGGCACACCAGTAGAAGGAGGGTTTGTTTTGACAATGTGGTTAGAGATGTGAAGCAGTGTGTAAAACCAGAGAGTAGCCTTTCTCCAAAGATGCATGATGAAGACGTATACAGTTGTGATGCTGTACTAATGAAGATAGTATTCACTGGTCTTCATACATCATTGTTTTTGTGGTAAGAGCTAAAGTGTGAGCTCATTTATTGTCCATTCACTTGTATTTATTTATTTATTTATTTATTTATTTATTTATGTTTTCTTTATTTTCCTTGACCAGTTTAGTCCCATTATGCTATTGGCCTCTTTTCAGGGTAGACTTGAGCGGATATTTGTACTAGTAGGGGGGATTTGGCCAGGGCACTGGAGAACTTCCACTACTCCTTTTAATAAGTACAGTGGGATCTTTTACATCCACTTAAGTAACCACCATCCAAATCATCTAAAGGATGACCTACTCTTGTGTGAAGCACCCCCTAATGCTGTACTGCACTATCATTTATCCAATCATTTCGAGTGGGACTAAGACCCACAGACTTCTGGTCTCCAACACCAAAAGTGAGTGTGCTATGGTATGTTTTTCTGTCACATGTTTTCTTTTATGACATATTTTTATCATGTCTTATCTTCTTTTTATTTTGCTTTTCTATCTATAGATAGATATTTAGCTATAAAGATAGACAGATAGATAGATAGATAGATAGATAGATAGATAGATAGATAGATAGATAGATATATGGTCCCCTAAAATTTATCAACACAGCAGGGTGCTGTGTTAGCAGAAAAGTCAAGCAGCTTTGCTTATTACAAAGTGAGTAGAAAAGGTTCAGCTTCTCTTTTCACACCATACATTTGCCAAGCAAAATACAACTCTGAATTTAACAATTTAGGAAAGATATTACAATACAACAGCTGTAACATGTGCCCAAATTCTCTAATAAATAAATGATATTATACAATCATTTGCATTTGGACATTTCTGCAACTTTACAAGTGCTGCATATACACAGAGACTATCTCACAAAATTTCATTTGCATGTGCTTGTATGCAAGAAGCCCACATACCCCCTGAGTATATGAGTAATGTCGCCAAATACCACCCTTACATTTAACACAGTACTGTAATAACTGTGAATGACTTCTGTCACACTGTTCCCACAACCAGTGTTCAGTATGTGTAATCATAAGATAAAACTAAAGGGAGTGAGTGACTAATTTAATATAGCTGTTAAATATATACTCATTAACTGAATCACATCTCTGTTTCTTCCTTTCCTAAGTTATTATGCAAATGATACTTGTTTTACAGGTCACTGTTTTTCATTTCTATATGCCCATCTTTAAAGTTCCACATCTCTAACCTTGATCAACTTCACTACCTTCCTTCTGGGTATACTTTATTTATATTTTGTTGATTGGGTTAGTTCCACAAGCCCAATGGCCTCTTTTAAGACTAGGGGAAATTTGGCCATGTGTAGAACCTCGGTTTAATGTCTCCTGCAAGTCCTCAAGGGAGGTTATCGTAGCATTACTAAATTGTTATTACTTGTGTTGTATAACAATATTTGTCAATATTGTCTACACCCTGTATATAACTACTGTCAGTAGTTATTATGAATAAGGTTTAATGGTAGGGATAAGAGAGAAGAAAATAAGGTCAGGACAGTGATAAAGCTGAAACTGTAACCAGGTGCACGAATCCAATAAATACAACTCCAGACAAACGCCAGATACTTTAATAAAACAACAAAGCTTAAGGATTACAAATCCTTCATCAATGTCAAAATACTTATACTGAATTCTAAAACCATAGTCAATTAAACAGTCACATGATAATACCCAGCCTATAAACACAAAAATATACAAGAAACATTTAATTACTTTAAACTTGTTTCTGTGTATAAAAAGTATATATTAAATATACATAATAAAATTCATAAAACCATTCATTATCTTATTTCTTTTTGCTTTTAACTAATATTGGTTTAATAGTCAGTGCAATATTTAGTCCTGGTTTCATATCAGCTCTCAATCTAATTATCCAGGTATATTCTCTATTCTCTAGAACATTGTTTAGGTCCCCACCCCTGATCTGCTTATGTACTATGTCTATTAATCTAAATTTAAAGCTATGGGCTCTTCCATTTTCCATTACATGCTTACTTAAGGCATTATTTTCCATTCTCCTACGTATATTTGACTTATGCTCTATAACATGATCTTTGAGTTTCCTGCTACCTTTACCAACATAAAAATATGAACACACTGTACAGGTTACCAGGTAAACAATATTTTCCGTACTACATGTTGCTGTACATTTAAATACAAAATTTTCTTTAGTTATTGGATGAATAAATGAAGTAGTGTCATTTTTAAAAATATCATCACAAGTACAATTTATACAGAGGTAGGTACCCATTTTAAAACTATTTTGCCTTCCATTGTTCTGTTTTGGAAAGTCTTTATAGCATAGTTTGAGTTTCAGATTTTGAGTATTTTTATATGCAAAGAAAGGCCTATTTTCCAATATCTGGCATATTTCAGGCATAGCCATCAAAATGCCCCGATTCTTTTCTCTTACCTTCTTCACCTGCTCAGTTCTTAAATTATAAGTTGTTAAGTATCTTACTACTTCTGCTTTATGTATATTCATTGTTGCACTTTGTTCCCCAATATTAAATGCCACCATATTATTAACTTTTCTAGCTTCTAAAGTTTCTTTTACATACTGGTTGACCATTTTATATGGGTAACACCTTTCTAAAAATTCAATGGCCATATCATTTAATTGTTCTTCACATACACCATCATCAGTATTCAGCCTACTCACCCTTAACATTTGGGATTTTACTATTCCTTTGAATATATGCGGTGGATGAATACTGTTCTTATGTACATATCTACTGACTTGTACTTCTTTTTTATGTACACTGGTCTCAATATTTTCACCCTTCCTTTCTATAGTCACATCTAAGAAAGCTATCTTTTTTGGGGAGCAAACTATTTCAAACTGGTAAAAGGTTGTAGTACTCTCTAAATAGTCTACAAAACTTCTCAAAGTATCTTCAGTCCCTTTCCACACCAAAAAGCAATCATCTACATATCTGCCATAATATAGTATATTCTCTTTCCCCTCATTTTCTGTACCAAACATCATATTCTTTTCCCATTGGTGCAGTACTAAATTAGCATAGGTGTTAGCCACTGCTGTACCCATGGCTGCACCTGCTATCTGTAAATATGGTTCCTCATCAAACATAAACACATTCTTTGTCAGAACTATATCTAGTAGATGGCATATATTCTCTATCTCTCCTGCTTGTATGTCTGTTTCCTCATTCAGGAAACTACGGATTGCCTCTATCCCATATTCATTGGGTATAACCTTAAAGAGGGATTCTACATCTAGTGTAGCAAATATGTAGTTTACATTACTTTCAGATATATGCCAGTTCTTTAATTTCTGTAAAAAATCATTAGTATCTTTCAAATAGCTAGCACATAATGGCAGATATTTACTTAAACTTTCCTGAAGGTATACTGATATTGGTTCTGTAATCCACCCCCTTCCTGATATTATTGGTCTCATTGGGGGGTGTACTAATGATTTATGCAGTTTCAGTATACTATATATAATCGGTATTTTTGGACATGATACAGTGAAAAAATTAAACAATTCTATTGATTGACCATTATTAAATTTCATATCATAAATGGCCATATTATACTCACTAATACACACCTTTATCTCTTGAAAAGTAATATTTTTAAAAGTTTTTTCATCTTGCAGGAATATTTACATAGCATTCACATAATCTTCTTTATCAATTAGAACTATTGCTCCCCCTTTATCAGCCTGCTTAATCACTATTTCATCATTCATCATTAATTGCTGTGATCAATGGTAGGGATGACAGGGCTTGTGCTTGTGTTGGAGGGTTAGGGTTAGTGTAGCAGGTCAGGATTTAGATTCACTGTGTCTAGGTATATATGTATATGGATTACAGTTAGTCTGAAGATTATGTAAGGGTATACCTTTAGCATGTCTGTGAATGTGTATGCAGATTGTTGTTAGGGTTAGGTAAGTTGTTAAATGCGATGGTATGAATCTGTGGTGGTGTGTGTGTGTGTGTGTGTGTGTGTGTGTGTGTGTGTGTGTGTGTGTGTGTGTGTGTGTGTGTGTGTGTGTGCATGTGTATTTCAGCTTGACTTGTTTAGTGGTAGTGATATAAAAATATTTTCTTAAGAAAAGAGCATGCATTACTAAGGTAGTGCATTACTTCCTTGGAATACTAATGGAGCACAGCCTACTTGTCTGCCATGCATGCAGACCCACCATTGGCCATATCCACCTGATAAGTCTTCACTAGTCTGTGAATCATCCTGGCATTAACCGTGGCCTCCAACATTCCTGACCATTAGTAAATTTCCTCATGTATAGCCTGCAGCACTCTAACCATCTCTACCTAACTCACATCTGCAGTGGCCTGTCCTGAACTATTTCACAAGACATCCATTGCCATGCAGACCAGGCCTCGAGTATCTTTCGAGACAACTGTGACTGATGTCTTCATCTGGCACCCCTGTGAACAGGCTGCATTGTGGGTAATGGAACCTCACATATTGTTGTGTCTTCCAGCAGAGGTTTAACTTGTCTACAACAAAGTGATGGTGAGCTAAGAGGGGATTCCACACCTTCTGGTCATTGCATTTCCTCATGATGCACTATGTGTGAGTCAGTGTTACTATCCATGGAGTTATCAACTTGTCTGGGGGGGGGGTGCCCTGCAGTGCACTTTGTGATTGTATGTCACTGTCCTTAATCTGTGTCATGACTATCAGAGTAACATGATTACTATTGCCATTCTACTGTCAACACTGCATGTCATTTAGTATGGTGCTACACCTGTGAACAAATAAAAAGTATTTCTATAACCTCTCATATTTAAAACCTATGAAAGTCTACTACAGTTTGGAGTTAAAGGGCATCAGTGGGATTCTGTTATTAAATGTTCAACTTCTCTGTCCTTTTCCTCTCTATTTAAAGTCTTTGCTATGAATAAATAACAATACAACACTTAAAATATTTTAAATCAACTGTTTCCCTCCACTAGAACAGTACCTTACTGTACTGTCATGGTTTCACTTTCAAAATTATCCCACCCTGGAAAAGCTTGCTGCAGTCTCCATTCATTGATGTCATCAAGGACAATGAATACATGTAGTTTTCTGGCCATTTCTCTCCCCCATACAGAAAGTAAAGACTACAACAAGGAAAGAGTACATGAGTCAAGTCTCCTGCTGTGAGTTGTCAAGCACACCAAGTAACAGCTCAAATTACCCTTAGCACTTTGACAGCTAGGAAAGTTAGATGTGAAGGGGGATGGTAGATGAGTAGAAATAGTATAATTCAGGCTTCACAAAAGACTGCAATTTAGCCATTCTAAAAAGAAGTAGCAGTAAAAAGCACGTTGAAAGTCTGTCCTGTGGCATTTGCACTGTTTGTGTTTTAAGTAGTCACTGAACAGCATGAAATGTTACTTTAACTGACTGAAAGAAGCAGTGTATGCATGTAAAATCAATGCAGTGATAGGAGCTTTAGGAAGAAAGAGGTCTGCATGATGTAATATTTTACAGATAAGCACTTCATTGTGGGATACCTATTGGCAGACTAAACAATCAGAATTACTTCAAGATGCTAGACTATATATGGTCAGACTTAGAAATTACTTATAAAATATTTAAAAAACCGCAAATAGCCCCAGACTGCGGTTAAAATGTGGGAAACACCAAACCATGATGAAATAAATGCTTTTTGAGTCTGTGGGTGCAGTTCTCCTTTAATGATGTTCATATGTACTATGTGTTCTCTGTTCTTGTAGTACCACTACTGATAACGATGAAGTACATGATGAAGGAATATTTCATGTTTACATACCCTATTAATGCATACTATTTGGCAGCAATGACCTACTGTGCTGCTTCTGTGTGCATGTTAAAAGAGGACCGGCCTTCTGGTATCTACACCACCTTCAATAAGCTCAATACCATCATCCCCTGCATCATAGTTATCCCCTTATAGGGATATCTGTTACAATTTGACAGATATGAAACTGTGGACTGTGGAAGGCTCACAAGCTGTGGTACTACTGAAATTTAATACTGCCTTGCTTTCATTCTGCATTATCTCATGCCTGGCATGGGACACTATTTCATTAGTTCTTCTCCTGTACTATAACAAAGTTTGGATTCCTTCCCCTGTGGGATTTATGTCAGCCATTACTTGATTCCATACCTCAGCTGACTCTGCCTATTTTGGACCCCATTTTTAAAATTATGTTTTTCATATTTATTAAGTGCATCCATGAGGATATTCCTCAGTTATGAAGTTGTCTCTCTTATGCCTTGCTACCATAATGCTGCAACATTTTTTTCTTAGAAACAAAAAACTTAATAGGGCTGTGTTACAGTACTAAGTGAATTGAAGTATATGGATAAATCTCCCTGCAGGAATGTCATACAATTCAGTAACAATAGTAGTGCAACATTGTTATGTCACACAGTACAGTAAGACTGCTGTCCTTAAATTCTGCTTTAACACTCTTATGTCAGAGAACTTTTAAATTTTTTTCCAGATTATTTTCCATGTGTGTGTGTGTGTGTGTGTGTGTGTGTGTGTGTGTGTGCGTGCATTTATGTGTGTATATTACACATGTATTGTTGTTTGATACGTGTGCCTGCGTATATGTGAGTGTGCATGTGTATGTGTGTGTGAAAAATGTTGTGTTGATGTTTATGTGGGTGTAGGGTTACACAAGTGTGTGCTTGCGTGGATGTGTGTGTGCATACACACAGTCACACATTTGTGTGAAAATGTGTGTGTGTGTGTGTGTGTGTGTGTGTGTGTGTGTGTGTGTGTGTGTGTGTGCGTGCGTGTGTGTGTGATTGTGTACCTGTCTTGACTTTTTTCTATGACAAGGAATACTGAAATGGGAAATGCTGTTCTTAAAAGGCTGCAAGATTTGTGTGTGTGTGTGTGTGTGTGTGTGTGTGTGTATGTGTGTGTGTGTGTGTGTGTGTGTGTGTGTGTGTGCGTGTGTGTGTGTGTGTGTGTGTGTGTGTGTGTGCATGCATTTATGTGTGTATATTACACATGTATTGTTGTTTGATACATGTGTGCCTGCGTATATGTGAGTGTGCACATGTATGTGTGTGTGAAAAATGTTGTGTTGATGTTTATGTGGGTGTAGGGTTACACAAGTGTGAGCTTGCGTGGATGTGTGTGTGCATACACACAGTCACACGTTTGTGTGAAAATGTGTGTGTGTGTGTGTGATTGTGTACCTGTCTTGACTTTTTTCTATGACAAGGAATACTGAAATGGGAAATGCTGTTCTTAAAAGGCTGCAAGATTTGTGTGTGTGTGTGTGTGTGTGTGTGTGTGTGTGTGTGTGTGTGCGCGTGTGTTTGTGATTGCAGTGCTGGCCTACCAAGGTGTGTCCCAGAGGAGGAAGTAGTCTCTGGCTTACTTGATGATTGACGTTTTACTTCATGAAATGTAATAGTATCTATACAGCCTAGTCCTGTGCATTGTTATTGCCAGGTGCAAGATCTGTAAAAAATGAGAGCTGTTGACTGTAGCATATGAAACAGAAAACTTCTTTACTTGGCAATATAACAGCACTTCATAGCTACACACTTTCACTAACAGTGTTACATCTTACCAGTACTTTGGAACCTATACTATTTAGTAATAACATGAGATCATTACCCCTCTTTGCACCCATCAACACTTTTTATAACTATTTGCTTTGACTTTGGCTTTGTGGCTGTCTTTGCTGAATCATGGAAACAAGAGGCAGACAAGAGTACTGCTGCTCACAAAGTTTCAGTAACTTTTATTTCATTTTTGAAGTTCTTATAAAAATGAGGCATCTAGGTTCATATCTCTTTAAATCTCATTACTATACGCATGTGCAAGTACAGCAAACATTGGACCAAGTTCACGCTATCATGAACGTGCGACTACAGAAATGCATACACATGCATTCATATGCCCTGTGCTTTGATATTTTAAGTGTGTACCAGTGTAGGCTATATTCTGCCTGAGCTGTTTACAGTCACTTTGTACAGAGTGTGTTTCACACCCTAGGGGGTCTCACTTTCATAAACAATGGATAATTTTACAGTTAATGCTGGCCAGTGCAACCTAAGTTCTTTTGTGAGAGCACAGTGCAAAGCTCCAAGGTGGTGTGTGAAGGAGGCTAAGTGCTTCCGTCACATGCACTGTAGGCTGGAAAGTGTGGCAGGCAGTGGATGAGCTTCCTGAGCTCACTGGCATTTCCCAAACTAGAAAATATGATGACAATGCAGACAGTCACACTAGCTTGCCCAGTGGGTAGCAGAAGCAGAGGAGACAAGCAGAGTACTTCAGCAACTATAACATTTTCAATATTAATTCAATATTAAGATATGTAGGAATGTCATAAGTGTGGGTAGACTCTGTGTAGGTAATGGCAAACATAGTGTAAATTGCTTAGCAGTCATTCATTCAGTAATTATTACAAAATACTGCTATTTTAACTATGCCATTACAGGGTGAGATTGCTCTTGCTATGGAAACTGCTGTTTGCTCATTTCAGCAAGTCAGGTAGGCATGGATTTGTACTGCTGAGCTGATGCAGATTCTTAATTGTTTTACTCTGTCAGTGTACAGAATTTACACTGCTCACATAGTAAGCCCTGCTCACCCTCTGTAGACAATCTCCCATATGAATAGCTAAGATTGCTGGCCCCTCTATTGCCTACCCAGTCTCTAGCTTGATCAATTGATCCATTCATGAGCCATATTTCCCATCTTCCTGAAAATAAATTATATCATTCCTCTTCATAAAGGTGAAAACTCCACTGAAATAAACTTCAGACCAATTACAATCTTGTCCCCTCTTTCCAAGATCTTAGAAAAAAATGTGTTCATAAACAAATTTCATAAACAACTTTTACAGTACTTACTCCAAGAAAATCTATTAACTTCTACCCATCATGGCTTTTGCCCAGATCATAGCACAACAACTGCCTTTGTTGCCTTTTTGGACCACGTCATGAAAGCCAAAGATAGCAATAATTTAGTTTCTTCCATCTTTGCACATCTCTCTAAAGCTTTCAACAAAGTCTCACATACCAAACTACTCTCAAAAATGTCTGCTTTAGGCTTTTCCAGTACAACAGTCTCTTTGTTCTCTAGCTACCTATTTAACCAGCTACAATCAGTTAAATGGCTCCCTACTTACTCATCTTTTCTCCCAGTTAATACAACTGTCCCACAAGGCTCCATACTTGGCCCTCTCCTTTTTAACATTTATAAATGATCTAAATACATCCTCCCAACAAGCTACACTTATACAGTATGCAGATGACACCACTGTCATTTGCTCATGTAACAGTCCCTCCCAATTACACTTTATCACTCAGCAGGCTTTCAACTCAATTGAAAACTGGCTCAGTGGCAATCAGCTTTTCTTAAATCCAAATAAAACACAACTGCTCTTATTTCCCCCCAAATCCCAAACATACATAAAAGACACCTTCAATATATTCTCTCTCAACAGTACTGAAATGAAGTTGTAACTCACACAAAGCTACTTGGTGTCATAATAGATTATCAACTAAAATTTGATCTTCATATTCAAAACTGCATAAAAACAACACACCAAAAACTGGGCATACTCTATAGATGAAAAAGATTCCTTACCAACTCCTCAAGAGTTACTCCAGCCAATACATACCTCCTTCCTTCACTACTATATGCCTCACCCATTTTCACCAACATTCAGATCTCCCTACGATCAAAACTTGACCTTTGCCATAACAAATTAACTAGATTTGCAGCCAGTTAGTAATACAACTCCCACCACTGCCCATCCTCAGATATTTAAACTGGCTTGAGTTACTTCACCACCTCAAGTTCATCCAACTCGTCCTTGCCCATAAAATGGTATGCAAATCCTCATCTTGACCAGGAACCAGTGCTATTCTTAACCATTACCTCCCTAATCGCCCTCTTCACTCATCTGAGAAGCACCTCCTTGAAATCCATAAAATCTGTCGGTCGCTGCCTGCATTCCTACTTAGTAGCCAAGGTCTGGAGCAATATTCCTACAGATATTAGAGCAATGGCATGTAGTCACATATGTAAACAATCTCTAAAGAGATTTCACCTCAACTCCTGGGTCTCTACATGTCTTACACCAGGCTGACACTACTCGTTAGTCTTTCCTTTCTCTTCCTTACTCTCACTTCTTCCTTTTCCTTCCATGGCTCATCATTTTCACATTTCCTTTCCTCCCTTCTCTTCTTATTAGCAAAGCAGCAGTTACTTCTCCAGAAGCTTTGTTTCCTAATCTACCCCCAACTGCAAAATATCTTTCCTTTCTCTTAACGTTTTGCCCATATTTATAATGCTTAACATCTTTACCATTGGTTATCATTATTGATCACATTTCAACAGGTTTTGAATATCCTATGATTGTTGTTTAATATTCACTGTATGATTTTCTGCTCTGACTTTATTTATCCTGTACGTTTGTTCTACTATTTGTTACTGCAGTTCAGGTGATAATATTATCTAGTTTATTAATTGAACTATGTCTGATGGAGCTTTTCTCCCCAGGCCTTCGCTGAAAACAAGATTCATGGCCAGTTGGACTTTCCCAGTCAACAAATGCCAAATAAATAAAATAAAATAAATAAATTTGACATGTGTACACCTAAAGAGTATTTTTATGCTGCTCTTTCTTATTTGGATACTTTTCTTTGTAATTGGAAAAGTGTCATTAAATGTACCAAGACCTTCCCAGCACTCCATCACTTTACTTTCACTGAAAGTGGCTCTAGTATAGCCTAGTACCAACCTATGAACCTACTGGTTTTCTCAACCCTTTAAGTAAATCCTTGTGCCAAATGTTGTCAATACCCTTATGTCTATCCTAATTCTCCTTCCCTTACTTACCCTTTCTTCTTTCCAATCTTTCCATATGTTTATATATATATGTTTTAGGAAAATGGGTTCTAGCCTCATAAACAAAATGTTCATCTTCTCCAGCCTCCACCAGAACAACCCTTTTCTGTCATCCTACTGTCTTTCCTTTGTCTACTTTCTCCCGTTTTCTCCTGCTTTCCTATCCACCTCCTTTCCATACTCATAAAAAAACATAAATGATTGTCATAGAGGATACTTGTAGTTTAAGGCATATGAAGGCCTATGAAGATACTTGGTAACTTACCAATATGAGAAACAGTCATATACATGTGTAAACGATACAAGGAATCTTGCATACTTCTTACCTAACTTTACATAGTTCCAACCTCACAGAATTTATGTAGGAGATTGTTTGCTAACTTGACATAATGTGAAACGAGTGTCGGTTATCTGCACTTAGTGTACTTGCATATAGGTGAAGTGGCACATTTTGCACATTCACATTTCATATTTTTGTAGAATTGGAGTACAACTATTACCCTAACAGTACACTTCTGTAGATGTGGAGTTGATCAAACAACTTGTAAATGCTTTTCATGTGACTGAGCAAATCTCAAAACTGCTCTGAAGTCTAATTTATTATTCTGGAAAATAAACAGCTGCGATTAGCAGGCCTTACATGTTTACCAAAACACAAAAGAAGTGGAATGTCATGCTACATAATAAAAGTTTTCTTTTATATTCAGTTTATACTTTGTTCTTAGCAAAACAAGTAAGAAGATTTATCTATACAGTAGTCAATTATTGTTGATTGATGCAAAGACACAACAGTTTTAATTGTCTCCCATATAGTCAACCCTTTAAAATTATTACATTGTGTTATACATCTATGCTGCCATCTGACTGGAATACATCAGCTTAATTTCTTACTTTCTGTTAAACTACCATATTTGTTGGTGTACCAAAAGACTGCATGCAAACGGTTATTTTAAGAAGCATGTCAGTTCTCACAAGGTGGTGCAGTGGTTAACATTGTCGCCTCACAGCAAAAGGTTCTCTGGTTCGATCATTGGCTGGGGTGCCTTCTGTGCGGAGTCTGCATGTCCTCCCTGTGGTCGCATGGGTTTCCTCTGGGTGCTCCGGTTTCCTCCCACATTCCAAAGACATGCAGTAGGTGGATTGGACACTCTAAATTGGCCCTTGGTGTGAGTGTGTGCCTTCTGTGGAAGGTCGGGCACCAGGCTGTCAACTCGACACTGTAAAACTCCACTTCCAATCATGAGCAGACGGGTGATCCGCTGTGGCGACCCCTAACCGGGAAAAGCCGAAAGAAGAAGAAGGAGAAGAAGTCAGTTCTCGCAACAATCAGCAGCTTGATGGAAATGTATTTTAATGAACCACATTGTCATACTTATATGATCCCTTACAACAAGGACAAAGTACTGATACTTATCCACAGAACCCATGCTGCTTTAATGTTTAGGAGACCAGCTCGTCCACAGGTAGCACTATAAAGATAGAATATCTAGACAAAACAGATGTAATACAATAAAATACATGCATTTTTATTAATGAAGTCATCTTATTTGCAGTATATAAACAATTCAAATGTCTGTTGGCCAGACTTAGAAATGTCCCCTAAGGTATGAAATTACAAGTGAAATAAGACTAATTGAACATGTGTAACAAAAGGACCTTTGAACGAGATTATGTTCTTTAGAATAACAGCAAATCAGCTACTCTTTACTCTTCGAGTTTAGCGATTACTATATGAATATAAACAGAGTATAGCAGGAAAAAGGCAAGAGGGTAACTGTTGCCAGAGGCAGACATTAAAAGCAAGCCCAAAGTACTTCAGAAGTGAGAAAAAAAAGAAAAACATGTTCATTGTCTGACCTCAGGACTCACGCATTGTCTCGAGCTAATCACAAAGCCTGTTACATATCCCAAACTGACACAAAATGAAGTCAAATTAAACTACTGCAATACTCCGATAACTGGTTTATCCTGATCCCCTGTGACCTTTTGCCACCTTGTGGGAAGTCTGTGGCAAACTTCATGTAAACATAATTATCTTGTGTGGTTTTTGCCATTAATCTAACTGAAACCACAAGCTGTCATGTAATCAGATTAAGGGTTTCTGCAGCACACCTGCTTGAGCTTGCACTTGACAGGAGGTGCTACAATCGCTGAGGCCTTGCAGATGTTTAATTGCTCACCAATGGCCTCTGCTCTGTTTAGTATACTACAACGTACATATTGTTAGGGTATGGCTATTATGCATTTTACATTGTGTAAACTCCAACATACAGAATATTACCATGCAAAAAAAAGTAACAAGCGTGTCTAATAAGAACAAAAAGTTTGCTTGAAAAAAATCTTAGAACTGCATCATGTTTTTTTTATAAACTAAATAGTGCACTTGACCTGCAGCAGTTTAGAAAAAAAACACTTCAGGCTAACAGAATAACATACCAAGAGCAACTGTGAACAGCAGTAGAAGAGCTCAGCAATCATAGACTTGGTTGTTGCCTTTAATCAGTAAAGCAAACCTTCAGCAGAGCAATGCAAATAGTTTTCTTAAATAAAATAACATGTGAATTAAATGCTAGTTATCACGTATGACCCTCTCAGTACAGACATAAATAAATCAAATACAGAAAGACTTGCTGACAGTTTATATTACACTTTTTCTTGTCTGTTGTCAAAAATTCTTCCACTCCAATCAGGTAAATGTGTTTAGACTCCCAAAGTTTGTTACTTAATAGGACCTCAGAATACAACAGATGTAGCCAATGATCTTAGTAGAATGTTCTACAGCATTTTGAACTGAAACTATCTTTGGCATCTCTTTTATGAGCCTTGTTTTACATCTGAAAGCTAAAATAAACAGGCAAACACAAATGAACAAAGAGGAGATGGGAATTAAATAACTTGTTGTATTACATAACTTATAGAAGAAAACTGTACAGCAGTTACATAGTGATCAAAAGAGCTTACATTTATTTCTGAAACATATGAAAGTGTGTCCTTTTAATCATTTGTATGTATGTTTTCAATTATACACAAATACTATTAGCATCCCAGTAACTACACGTACCTACAAGCATACAACAATTTTTTGTTTCTTTCTATCACTGGTGTTCAATTCATTTAACCGAAAGGACTATGCCACTAGAATTTATCTACTAGTTTTCCCTTTACAAACTTTATCCAATTTCAGGGTGATAGGGAAATCAGAGACTATCTCAGGATTCACAAGGCACAGAAAGCTGAAACTGATTTTGGACATAATGGGAGTCCAGCACAGGGTGCATCTGCACTCACTCACACAGCACACTTGCCTACGGGCAGTTTAGAGGATTGTCCGTTCACAAGCTACACGGATTTCAGATGAGGAAGAAACAAAGCACCTGGCCAAACTCCACACGTACACTGGAAGAACATGCACACTCAGCACAGAAGGCACCTCAGCTGGAATAACTAACAAAATTAATAAAACAGATTGAGGGAGCAAATGTTTTGAGAATGTTAACACTGGCTGCTGCAGCACTATGTCACCCCCCCCCCCTTAATACTGTAGCCAGGGTGGGACAGAGTTAGTTATTGTAAGGGAAAGCTGATGGGGGAGGCAAGACCAGCAACCTCAGAAGAGTTGCCAATTGGGCTTGAGTACAGGAATTACAGTTGGGTAAATAAAATTTACCATGACAGTAGAATTATGCTGCAGTAGCTTTAGCTATATGGGTTATATCCTGCCAAGGATATGACAGCCAACCAACTTCCAAAGCTTCAGGGCACTTTCCATGCACCCAAGCTGTCAGGCAGCTCAAGTTGATTAAAAGACACTGGGCACAAAGCTCCTCAGGCTTTCCTGCCACCAGACAGAGGGAGGATGAGCCCTGAAAGGAAAATGCTAACAACAACAAAAATAAATGTCCACACCTTGAATAAAAAACACTCTGAAAAACAAGGAGGGTGGATGGAGGGAATGGTTGCTGCAGCAGTTATGCTACTGTTATGGTAAGTGTTACTTATACAATTGTACTATTTTCATATTGACCACTGCTACTGTAGTCTGTGGGTAGATTACCTTAGCTAAATACATTTGAGATGTGGAAGGAGAAGAGTCCAGAATACCCTGGAGAATGACAATAGCAAAGCTTGATCTGGACTTAGAGAAAATATTAAGCTTATAGCTATTTGTACAAGTACCTACAGAGGAATAAGTAACAGATTCTGGAAGACTTCTAGAATCCAACCCTTTCCCAAAAGCAATAGATGAAGTCAATGCCCTGGTACAGTGGGCCTTGACCCTGTCTGTGATAGATAGTTTTGCTATAATAAGTATAACAAAAAGTAGTAGCCTTAGAAAACTATTTGTAAATAGTCTGTTTTGACACAGGCTGCCGCTTCTTCTTGCCTGTACAAGAAATGAACAAGTGATCCAAAGATCTGAAAGATTTAGTTCTGTCAAGATAGTACCTGATTTGTCTGTGGACATCCAAGGTATGGAATATCCTTTCTCCCACATTTTTATATTCAGGAAAGAAAACTGGGAAATGGATAGCTTGGCCTAAAGTAAACTTGGATACCACTTTAGGAGTAAAATAAGGATTGTTTCTCGAAGAAATCCTTTCACTGTGGAAAATTAGATAGGGTTGACTCACCATAAGAGCTTGCAACTCAGATACCATTGTTGTAGAAGTCAGGGTAATCAGTAAAACTGTTTTCCATGGTAAGAACCTCAAGTCAGCTGGATTAGCTAGTTCAAATGGAGAAAGTGTGAACTTTTATAACACAAAATATGGATCCTATGTAGGGGCTGCTGTTTTCTTGGAGGCCTCTTATGCAAAATCCTGACACTTTAAAAAATACTCTGCAATGATAAGCAAGTCATCTGATTATGGAAAAATGTGGATATCTTGTAGCCTACAATGAGCTATAGCTAGAGCTGCACACTTTGTGAACAGTCTTGATGCAGAAGATAGTCGAAGGGGTAAGGCAGAAAACTAATAATGTGATCAAGATACACAAAGCCTTAAGAAACATCTGAAGTCTGGATGAATAGGGATGTCATGATAAACATCTTTTAAGTCTAGTGTTGCCAGGAAACTTGAAAGAGTAAGAAAAGGTAACAGGTTGTGAGGTGATTTGGATGGACAATTTCCTACAGTTTCTCCTGCGAGTCTGGTTGATATGGGTATCCTGAGACAGTGTAGCAACTTCCTCATGTAAACAGACAACCCTCTACTACTACCACATAAGAACACAATTTGTGAGAGATGCAGTCACATTAAGAACCTAGAGTCAATGCTCTCTCCCTCACAAGACAGTATATCTGGAATTGAGAAGGCTGTCAACACAAACACCACACTTGTGATGCCCCACCACTGGCCCAGTAATCAAGGAGTCTCAATCCTCACCACTGGTAACAGTGGAGGATGTATATTGGGAGGATGACAGGTACACACATGGTATTTCCTGATGCAGCTCTCTGCATTAAGTGCAATGTCCCTTAAGAGCACACAGAGACCAGAGTCATTCTGGGACTGGTTTCTCCCTCTTTCTCCAGATCCCCAATAAGACTACCCACTGGCACAACTATAGGGTTGAGATCTCAGCTGAGTGGCCAAGCCAAGACCTCCAGCATGCTCCATGTCCAGCCAGTGATGCGTGTTCCTGCCCAAGTAGCTGACACACATTTTGAGGTTTGATTTATAGTTTCATGGGTTCACCACTGTTTACTAGGCTAATGACCACAAGGGCCTTTTTAAGCCTAGCCATGCATCCCAATTCTCTGACAAGTTCTGATACCCTTGATAAGTGTAAATATGGACCTGGGAGATTAACCATTTACAGGTTACCTGTTTGCATACATACACACACACACAGACACCTGGGAAAGTCTGGCACAGGTTTTCTAGCTATGCCCCCTTCTACCCAAACTACAAGCTAGTTATTACTGACACCAGCCACGTCCTTATCAGCTACTTTAAGACCCTTAACAAAGGGTGTCCAATCTTACTGTGTAATGTTACTATTAATACAAATGGTAATTTGACCAAGAGCAAAGCTACTAGGAGTGGCCCACAGTGTCACCAAACAAATATGCAAGTACTCCCAAAACTTAAATATGTCTCACAGATATCAGCCACAATGAAAAGTTTAAATATATTTAATAATAAATAATAAAAGAACAAGAAAATATTCTGTATATAATTACAGTAACATCAGAGTTCAAAATCACAGGAAATATTTAAAACAACATTGCAGAACAGTCTAAAATAAAGAAAAACATCTCAACTCTGCTTCACTATACTCCTGACTGAATCTAAGAGAATTATACTGTTCCCTAGACTTACTTACTCTTAGCAAGGCAGAAGTGTGGTGAATGGATCTTGTCAGGTCAAAGACAAAATACAGAATGCTCAGTCTCTCTTAAAGAATTTTTAAATTAATATCCCAAATATTACTGCTGGGATAGCTTGCAGGATGACATCACTTCTTGTCATCTGACTCTAACTCAGGTGAAAAACAACCATTGATGCACGTGGTAGTATTTAGCATCTAGCTGTGAATATACATACACAGGGGCTTTTCCTCAAATCTTGGTACTTGCTGGAAATCATAAAACACTTGCAAGACAATGCAGAGAACCTCTAGTTCTAGACATTGTGTTTGTTACTGCACTGAAACTGAAAGATAACATCCTTTTATTAAGTGGTCATAAAGTAATTTAAAATGTCAGCTGTTTTTCTGAAATTAACCTCCTGTGTTCCAGTTTCCATTGTTAAAAAAAAAAAAAAAAAAAAAAATATATATATATATATATATATATATATATATATATATATATATATATATAAAGTTACAATAGTGTTTGTACATTTTTGTTCTGTTCCAGTAGGGTACAGTGTGGATAAATTTTTAAAGCTCAGTACTTTACAACCCTTTTCAACACACATCTGTACCAGCAGTTTGCACAAGCTTATGAATCTTGTTGAAATTCACAAACGACATGCAATTATTTACAAAATTCCAGATAGCTGGGCTGGCAGTATCTCCTTTCATCACAACACCTCAAACACTATCCACACCCATACAAAAGACACCCACATATATGAAGGTCCTCAACAAAATATACCCAAACAAATGAGACCTCTGTGGCCAAAGCATATGTGAACTCCACTGCCCACTAGACCACACACCACACATAGTCCACACATCTGTGTCTAACAGTCAGTAAGGACTAAAAATAAACCCAACATATTAGTCATAGGAGTCTCCATTGTGAGACACAGGTGTGCCCTTCACCTGACTCGATAAGGAAAAAGTCATGGTTAGTTGTTTGACAGGTGCTAGAATCCCCCATATCACAACTGCACTCAAGTCTGTCAACGACAGGCACTGTATGACTCTGTCATAGTCCATGTTGGCGTGAATGACTTGAGACATACCTCCCTGGACTATATGAAGAAAGACATGATCAAGCTTGCTGAATATGTGTCCCAAGCAGGTATGTTCCTAGCCCTAAACAACATTCTACTGTCACCCAGAATGATGCCTCAGTACAAACAGAAAAGTATTGACTTTAACAGCTGTCTTAGTTTCTATTGTCATTCCAAAGAGATCTGACAGCCTGGGAGGACATGATCGACAGACCACAATGCTTTGCCAGAGATGGCCTGCATCTGTCTCCCTTGGGCTTCAGGCTTCTGGCAAAGGCTTTTGACTAGCAATAGTGCCTTTTTTTTTTTTTTTTTTTTTTTTTTTTCAAATAATCTTTATTGTATTTTAATGTAATTCAACAATAAAATCACAAACATCAAGAAGTTAACAAGATAAATGAATGCATAAGCATTGTGAAAATTCAACAATGCATACAAAAGGAAATTAACGAATCAAACTACTATTTGAAGGAAATAGATATAACTATATACAAAGTGCCAACATGTTCACCTGTTCAAATATAGACTATGAAGCCACCTATCTATGCATCTTAAAACAAAGAGGAAAAGTATAAAAAGATGGGGACTCCCAAAGCACCTCAATAGTCTAGTAGAGATTTCCTATCTACATGAAGTATGTTAGCCTGGCTAAGTTATACCGCATCTAGGAGCGAGAAGATGAAATCCCATAGTTTCTTAAGCTCCCATCTTTTATGGGAGCTGACAGTTATCATTTTTTGAGAAGTTATATACGTGATTGCCACGTTTCTAAATCCCCCCCAGGTTAGTTTGGAGCGATCCATCCAATGCTTGGTAATATAGAATTTAATCAGAAGGCAGATGGTGATCAGAATTTTAAGTCTAAGAGGTGACATATTAATATTAGTAATGTGAAGCAAAGCCATTTCCCAAGTTAACGTTGATTTATGGTAACCCATTTTAGTTAGTCTAACCTTAAGAGAACACCATAGGTTATAAGCATATTTACAGTACCATAGGCAATGCCATGAGGTCAAAACTACCAAGATGAAAATTTCATCAAACCGCAAATTAAAGGTCATGCTGCTAAATGCTAAGTGTCTAAACATGAAATTGCACTCATTGCAAGCATTTTTTAACCTTGGAAGATGCTGACATTTGCGCAGTCACAGAAACTGGTGAGAGCACTCCAGGAATACCAGGTTACTCATCCTATCATACATTCAGACCCCAAACCGTGGGCAGCAAAGCAAAAGGAAGTGGAGTTGCAATATATATTAAAGACATTTGCAGATGACTGCAAGTTGGGCACTGTCATCAATTCCCCTAGTAATGTGGACATCCTCCAAGAGGGTCTCACCCAAACAAATGACTGGTGCCAGAACATGGCCTCAGACTGAACGCCAAAAAAATGCATCATCATCCCCTTTGGGGAGAGTGACGTCCCCACAAATTATCATATGAATAACAAGGTCCTAAACACTCAATTAGTCCTGAGGGACTTGACCACCCAGGTTGATAGCAAACTGATTTTTGACAACCATATTGCCTCCTTTGTACTGATAGCTTTCTACATGGCCCACCTCATTAGTAAGAGTATCTTATCCAGAGACAAGTGATCATAACATCCCTGTATTCTTCCCTTATAAGACCCATTATAGAGTATTATGGCATTTTGGCATGTACCTCACAAAACACATGCAGCAGCTGGAGAGACCACAGAAGTTCCTCACTAGCAGAATCCAGGGCTTCAAACATCTACCCTACACTGATAGGCTAAAAGCCCTGCCCCTCTACCCAGTCTCACACAGACTCCTCAGAAGTGACTCTGTCTGGCATACAAAGCAATCTCAGACCCTACCTTGATAGGACTGCTGCATATCCACAAGTCAAGCTCCACTCAAGTAATCCACACACATGACCTCAACTTGGTCTGTGACATCAATAGGACTTGTTGGTGTGACAGATTTGTGTCCCAGAGACTCCACCTTCTGTGGAATAGACTCTCTATCCACATCAAGCCGAGTACCTCATTAATCCTTTTTAAGTGCAAACTGGATAATTGGATGGGGGACAGAAAAAACACCCCTGGGATTCCAACTATGTCCCTGGTGGACAGAGGCATCGGGTGCTGACTTGTCAGAACATGGGCTAAATTTTTGGTTAGGCATGTAAGGGCCTCAGGGCCAATAGCCTAGTAACTTCCTATGATCCTATGATCTTATTTTGAATTTAGGCACCTTCACAAACAGGTTTAGGTCTCCAGGAAATTTCTTTCATCGGCAATAGGAACATCCTTGAATAAAACCCCTACCCCACCTGGGAAGGTGGAACTGGTTCTATCACTCTTTGGGACAGCATGTGATGAGGAGCTGGTGGAAACAAAATAATTTGATCTTGAGGATGAGGAATGACTCACTGGAAAAGAAGAATTTCTTCCCTCTGCCATCTGTACGTTCATGAATGATTTTCAGAACCCACTTGTCTGAAACTATTGCCAAAGAGAAAAATGGATATTCAGACTTTCTAGAAGAAAATGGGCAAGGGTGGGAGGGGGTCATAAGGTCCCTTCAGCAGTCAGTTTGGAAAAGGCCAGATGAACGATCGAAAGGCTTAAATCTGATATGTGACATTAACAAAACCTGCTGGAGACACAGGTTTGTCTCCCAAAGGCTACACCATCTCTGGAATAGATTCCCAATACACGTCAAACAAAGTATGTCGATGACCCTCTTCAATCGCAGCCTTGATGAGTGGATGGGAAACCACAAATTTGTCCCAGTGGTTCCCCCTGTGTCCCTCACTAACAGGGGTAACAGGTGCTGATTGAGGTTTCTTTTTTGGGAATAAACTCTTGGCTATGCTTGTAAGGGCCACAAAGCCTTTAGCCTAGTAATCTCCTATGATCCTATGAAAAATTTTAGAGATTCCCCTGGATCAAATGGTCCCTGCCTTTACATTTTTTGATCAACTCTGCAGCAGAAGGGTCAAATACTAAATCTCAGTTCAAGGGAGAATTTAAAATTTCATTTTTAACATCATCTGGGAGGTTTTGAGAATGCAGTCATGCAAACCTCCTCAAAACAGTACCAGTAGCCATAGCCCTAGAAGAAGTATCAACAAGGCATACAAACACTGCACACAATGAGTAGGGACCTCTGAAACAGAAGAAACTAAGTTATTTAAAGCAGATTTTTTTCTCACATGAAGAAATTACAGATAAATCATTCTTCATACTTTTACAGTTTGTCAGAACAAACATTAACAGATGAGCCTGACAATTCAAAATTTTGAAACTCAGAGCCACAGAAGCATACAATGTTTCCTATAGCTATCAATAATTTTTTCATCTTTATCAGAAAGATTATGATTAGAATTAACTAAATGCTTAGCAACAGGGGGATCAACCAAAGCTACAGCTGCTGGGCCAAGTTTGAGAACAATGTGCAAAAATTAAAAGACAGATGAACTTTATACATCCTATACACCCTTTTAGGGTCAGCCGGCTGACTGTCAGGAAAATTTTAGGTAGTGACACACATCCTCTAATGCAGACAGAACAGGAGGAATTGGTGTAGGCTCTGGAAAATCTGTAAAAACTCACAGTATTTTTGAGGGATTGAGAAACCTCAGTGTTTTCTCACTGAAAGCACTGTTACATTGTAGCAATAGTCTAAGAGAAAGAGAATTGTCCCACTGGGGAAATCAAAAAGTAAGCTCTCCTCAAAGTCTGAATCAGAAATCTGAGAAACAAGTTCAATGTCAGTTCCTGCTTCTTCCTGTTCAGATTCAAAATCTTAAATCTCTTCAGGAAGAGCGGAATTCCCTCTATCTTTTACCAGAAACTACTTTACAAGAAGGATCAATAGCCTGAATTAAACCCGGAGCCAGACCAAGGAAACTACTCCTGCTCAAAGAAAACTGAGGAGCAGTAGATACACGCTTCACTTTCTGTTTCCTTTTGACAGGAATAATAATACTCAACCTGTGTTACTGATGGCAACAGTATCTTCACAGGGATGGGCACAGAAAATTTCTCAGTTTCCTCTACTCTCGTTTCCCATTGAGGAGACCACAACAACTGCAGAAGATGTCACCGACCTCCTTTCCATAGTGGCTGTAAGTATTAAATCAGAGGGATCCAAGGTAAAAGATGAGTGGTTGAAGGTATAACAAATGGCCACAGCAGAGTCACCCTCCTGCAGCTGAGCCAAATTGCTAGCCTGCTCTACTTTGCTTATTTTTTTTCTTTTTTGGCTGGAAAAAAGACTGACCATAGGACCACTGAATTTTTCATTGGCCAATCCAAAAATAGTGCCTCATTCCTGGGGATGGCAAGCAGAATTAGCAGGTAAACACTACCAGTCCACAAAATTTACTTTTTTTTACAGAAAAACACAGTAAAACATATTTTAAAAAACTATGTTAGTCCCAGAAAAGTAAAATAAACACAATTTCTCAAATAAAAGATTTTTACAGTCTTGAGACAGTCCATTAAACCATAACAGTCCTAGCTTTAAGATAACTTTCCTGAAGAAGTTATGAGGTAGAAGATAAAAATGGGAGTCTTTTGTCCTTATTTATTAACAGCGTACACATGAACATACCTCAAGCCACCTGCATTCAATATGCAGATGACTCCACCTTAATCTGTACAACTAAGAATATAGCCTCTCTCTAGTCCCTCACCCAAAATGTTTTTCATAATATTGAAAACTGGTTTATGCAACACTGCCTCCTCCTAAATCCCCAAAAAACAAAACTACTGCTTTTTACTCCGACTCATAAATCACCTAATCCATTCTTCTCTATAACCTCTAATAATGCTACCAACATAGCCCCAGATACTACAACCCGTCTACTAGGTGTAACAATTGATAATCATCTCAACTACGATGACCACATCAACTCCACCATAAAGTCTGTTAACAAAAAACTTGGTACCCTCTATAGAATTAAACCCTTCCTTACCCCTTCTACCAGGAAAATTATTGCCTAGACCCACCTCATTTCTACCCTTTTCTATGCCAATGCTATATATACTAACCTATCTAAAAACAACCTCTCCAAACTTTCCACCTGTTATAATAGCATAGCTAGATTCACATGCTGCCCCTTTATAACTCACCACTGCCTCAACCTCAAACAACTTGAATGGCTAGAACTGCAGAACCATATACTCTGTCAACAATTACTTATCACTCAAAAGATCCTTTACCACCCCAACAACACCCCTATCCTCACTAATCTGATTATACCGTATAAAAATGTAGCTACCCTACGCTCTGCTAATAAGCTCCTAATTTCCTCAATTAAATCTAACAAAGCTGGTGACTCACTTTTCTTGAACACAGCAAGTAAAAACTGGAATCAGCTTCCTTCTGAATTATCAACCCTTGCTTCTACTTCTCTATTTAAAAAACATCTTAAAGAACATCTGAAAACTCATTGGCTTTGTCCATGTGCTAACCCAGACTGATATCTTTTCCCCTTCCTGCTCTTACCCCTTTTTCTACTCCTCTAACCTATTTCTCCAAATCTAGTTACTACTCTTTTCTTCATAGTAAAATAATAAAACATAAGGGCTTTTCTCTCTTAATTGGGTTTTGCTCATACCTACTATTGTGTTTAGTATAATTTTTTAGTATAATTTTTATAGTTTAGAATTTTATTATAATATTTCTTTTGACCAATGCTGCCTCTGTATTGTGATTTTACATGTCTTTTTATATATTGCTAACTTTGTCACTGTTCATGCTTGGAGCTTTTCTCCCTGGGGCTCTACTGAAAATGGACATATATCCAGTTAGACTAGCCCGGTCAACAAATGTAAAATAAATAAATAATAAATAAATAGTTTAACAGAAGATGGTGAAGTAGAAGGGACAGGGATAAAAATGTGTGTCTAATGGAAGGGGGTGAAGCAGAAGGGGCAGAGATAAAAAATGTGTGTCTAATGTAAAGGGGTGAAGTAGAAGGCACAGGGATAAAAATGTCTCTCTGATGGAAGAAGGCTAAATAAAGTACATTAATACTGAAGAAGTTATTTTACATAAAGTATAGTAGTATATTAGAACATTTCGCCAAATGAATTGATAAAATCTCGTGCGGCAGTTCATTTGATAGGTTCATGACTGCCGTTCATGAACAGAAACATCATGACATTAGTAGGAGAGGACATCTATACACTGACTAGCTAAACATGTAGACAGGCTTTACATCCAAGATACATTGACCTCTATAATATAGCTAGCTATAGATATAGCTAGATATTATCATCTGCTCGTGGACGGGTGCAGGAGGTGCAAAACATAAAAATAAATAAACAAATAAATAAACTATTTGCAAGTTTCAAATTTTTGCTGTAGGCTTAAATTTGTTATCTTCACATGTGTGTGTGTGTGTGTGTGTGTGTGTGTGTGTGTGTGTGTGTGTGTGTGTATACAGACCACACACACACACACACACACACACACACACACACACACACACACACACACACACACACACACACACACATACATGTTTTGATTTGGAAGATACAATATGCAAAATGAGACAAGGTACTTTCAGAAGAAATGTATAGGTCAGAGAGAGTGGCATGGATTATTCATAGATAGATAATATTAACATGAGCTATTTTATCCATATTGGTCATTATGATGCTAAGAATTTATATAAAAGCAGAAACTAAATTATAAGACTAAGATGTAAGAGTGAATGAATGACACAGAAGGCAAAACAATAAAGGAATATGGAGAAAGATTTTTTTTTACTTAACTGATTCCACAAACTGAAACAAAATATAGAAGCATGCAAATTAAAAAAAAAACAGTATTGAAAAAGGTAAACCATTTTTAGGTTAGCAAGCTGCCTTGCACCAACTCATGTTGGGGTAAGGGTCTTGGCCCATGTACCTTTTTATTTAAATATATTCATTCCATGATCATACAGCTGTAGAGTAAGGGAAGGCAACCCGAAAAGAAAACATGTCTCCACACCCCATTTGCAGCACCTTAGTGTTAATAAAACAAAACATTTTGATGGAAAAAAAAATTAGAATCATCCAGAAAATAATGCAAAGCAATGTCTATAAACTAACATCAAAATAATGATAAATATAGTGCTGAAAACAGCAATAACTTAGTGAAGTTAAATATGGTATCTCAACAATTTTGCTTTGCTGAAATAAGAATCTTAAAACACACTAAACCATGCAGGTAACACAAGATGCATGGGCTGAACTGAAGGCTTTATTATTGCTGAAACCTGTTTGCTTTGGGTTGCCACAATAAAGGATTATTTATTCTTATCTCTCTTTGATGCTGGACTATTTTTGTGTTCTTCCTGAAATAAGAATCTTACCATAAAGAAGCCTACATGATCCTCAAAATTATTGTTTTAAATTAAGAAAAAGTATTTTGAAACATAAAGGTGTGAAGCAGAAATATATAAAATGGACAACATAAGAACAGAAGGATGGCTTGAAGAAAAGAAGCTGTGTTTCTTTAATTAGAAAGTACAAAATATCAGTCACAGATGATTAAAGTAAGAGACACGCATGGAGCAGCAGGCAAAGATTTTGCTGCAACTTTTGCGTAAAGAGAAATAAAGCCTGGGTAGAGAAAGATGGAAGGTTAACAACTTTACTAAAGATCAGGTTAGGATGATACACACCAAAGTGGCCATACAGGGGATTCAGAAAGTTTTGAAAGTCTGTCAGTTTAGCACAAAATATTAAGGCTTTTGAGCTGCTATTGATCTTCCTTCTGAAATCCAGGAATCCTGGGTTCCATTCTGGAATACAGGGTTTTATTTCCTCAGTCTCCAATTGTCTACTGTGCGACTCTTAGCAAACAGACAGTTCCCCCAGGCTATTCCTGAAAAGAAGCATGTGCCTGTATAAATAGGCATATGAAGTTACCCTTGCCTATGTGCTTCATCCGTTTCACACTATTGCATGTTCAACCCGGATCGTTTTTATATACGAGCAGGTTAATTCATCCGCTCCCCAGTTTCACAAATTTTCCTTGGTCTCATCTAGCCAAATCTTAAACTATGTCTCAGTGTAAATGCTCCCCTATTTGCCTTCTCAACCAGAAATAGAATATGGTTCTGTTTTCCATGTTCTCTATCCATGCTGTTCATACCACACTTTTGATTGCCCAAACTTTTACATTTCTTTACTTTTTAGATTGAGAAAGGTACAACGTTTATGTCAAAGCTGAGTTAAGTCTTAGGATTCATTATGTATCAGTTCCTTATGGAGATTATCAGTTACAGTTAAACTGACATATTTTTTGAATGGTGAAGGAACATAAAATATTTAGATTCTCGCTGCGGAATCTGTCTGCATTAAAGACTGTTGCTTTGCAAACATTGTTCCAATATTGATAAGACAGAGTAAAAACAGGAATTCTAAGGTCTTACTTGATATAGGTAGCCTTTTCATATGATTCCTATACCTGCTTTGCAACATTTAGCACACTGCTGTACTTGTGCGTCAAGTTCATTTTGATGGATACTCTAAAAGAAAGAATGACTTAAGCTGATCCCTCCAACTCAATTTAAGTTGTAATTTGAAATTATTCTTAGGGAGGCCCTGACGCAACAAACAAATACAAGAACAAAACCAACTGCCAAGTCTTTCTCAATACATTTTATTAACCAGGCTCTTTAAACTACAGGAAATGATTAGTTTATATGGGATCTTGATATGAAGGGTCCTATGACTATAACTATTAAATCACAATAAACAAACCACATGGCTTAGTTTGACCTAACAGACTCCATAAACCCCTTTTAGTTGTAGAATCATAGTTGTTGCACAGCTAGGCTTATAAGGGCCCTAGTGGTTATTTACCAAGTTTACACCTATGAGCCTTTGAGTGGCAGAGTAAATTCTCTGTTTGTCTTTCTGCATTAAAGAATATAGAGGGCAAACTCTAAAGCATCAGGTCAACAAGAATGTAAATATACACTGAATTTTTTTCTTTTTTATGCAAAATATATGCTTTCAGTTAAGGGTGTAATTAGAAGTGATAATCCTCATGTGTATTTTGTAATGGGAGCTAACACAATCTGCAAACTTTCTAAATAAAAAAAGGAGTTTGTTTCTCAGGTTCATGACCTGTTTTTCTGTTACCACTTTACATTTTTTTCTGAAGAAGCAAATTTGCACATACTCGAGAAGAAATGCCATCATAAGATACATATGCAAGCCATCATGAAAGAATGTTGGTTAGTTCTATTTTCTGCCAAAATGCATGGAGCCAAATGACCTCTCCGATAATCTGTGTACTCTGGAACCAGAATACAGAGGCATGTATTTGTCACTGTCAGAGCTCATCAGAGTCATCTGTAACCCAGAGCACAACATGTAGCGATTATCTATAAGATAGCATTGCCAGTATGGGCCATTGTAAGTCCACAAGAAGAATGCTTAAAAACGGTAAACCATGGGATAAAATCAATAAAGTAAGGACTACTCTGGAGGGCAAGTGTCAGTAAAATCAAGTGTTAAAGATGTGATTCTTGAAACACCATTAATTTTCAGACAAAGTATATCAAAATAATCAAAAAACAAGGTTTTATTTCATGCTTAGAATGTGAGAGACAGTGTAGCAACTGCCTCATGTTTACTGACAGCCCTCTTCTCCTAGCACATAATTCTTCTACTTGCGAGAAATGCATCTACATCACTAACCTGGAATCCATGCTTTCTCGCGCTACAGTCAATACTCCTGACAAAGAGGAGATTGCCAGGACAAACACCACACCACTCACATAACATAGCCAAGCACAACACACACACACCTTTGCAGAGGTCCTCAATAAAAACTTACCTAAACAGGAGAGACCTCCAAAACACACTCACAAACATTCCGCACACAACACAAAACACATTATATACAGCAGACAACACACCAGTGTCTCACAAAAACAACCTATAAGGCAAAACAATAAACCAACACAGCCCACAAGGCATAACAATAAACCAAACATACTAGTCATTGGTGACTCAGTTGTGAGACACACCAATGTCCCCTTACTAGACGCTACAAGGAGAAGGTCCCTGTCAGTTGTCTGTTTGGTGCCAGAATCCACCACATCACACACACACTTAAGTCTCTCTACAACAAGTACAAGTATGACTCTGTCATTGTCCATGTTGGTGTGAATGACTTATAACATACCTCCCTGGACTATATGAAGAGAGACATTATTGAGCTCTCAGAGTATGTGTCCCAGGCAAGTATGACTCTAGCTCTAAGCAGCATCCTACCTTCACGAAGAATAACACCACAATGCCAACAAAAAATAATTGACTTCAACAATTGGCTTAGTTTCTGGTGTCATCCCAAGTGGATCCAGTATCTGTCTGCCTGGGATGACATGGTTGACAGTCCTTGATGCTTTGCCAGAGATGACCTCCACTTGTCACCCCTGGCATTCCAGATCCTGGCCAAGGCTCTTGCCTACCCCATTGTGCCTTTTTTAGGCAATGTCCCAAAGAAAAATCTACCAACATAAAAGATCTGTCAAAAAGCAAATTGAAGGTCATGCTGCTTAATGCTAGGAGCCTTAACCTGAAAATGCACACACTGGAGGCTCTCCTCACACTGGAAGATGCTGACATCTATGTGGTCACAGAAACATGGTTCAGGGCTGTGGAGAACACCCCTGCCTTACCAGGCTATACCTCATTTCATACATCCCGACCCAAAAATGAGGTCAGGAAGACTAAGGGTGGTGGAGCCTCTATCTTAATAAAGGACAGGCACACCTCCAGAGTAGTTTGCCAGTATAACATTCTGGAACTATTCCAGGTGCAACTGACAGTTGTCAAGATACCCATCATAATTATAGCCAGCTATAGACCCCCTCCCATGACTCAGAACACCCACTCATTCTACCTGGATCTACTTGACTCCGTTAAGGTACCTCCTAACACCCTGATCCTTGGTGACTTCAACTACCCCACCATAGACTGGGTGAACTATTCCTGCACTAATGCACTCACCCAATGATTCCTTGACTTCATCAATTCTAAAGCACTAGACCAACTCATCTCACCCCCCACAAGGGTAGATAACATGTTGACTTGGTTCTCACCAACATGGATGACTGCCATACCTCTCAACCTGGAAACATAAAAAAACCTGGATAATGGCCCATGAAAAATAGTTATAAATCTGTATGCAGTTTAACATAAATTTTGCATGCATAATTATGTAACCCCACCCACTCCAATGGAATTGTGGGATACCAACTTTCACACACAAACTGAAGAACAGACAACCAAAATATGGTGCCAGAGTCCCCCTGCAGCCATTCCAATGTCCCATTACTTGGCTATTTTACCCCATTTACCATAAAGACTGTAATGTGCATACTGCTTTACTTCTACAATGATTATTTGGATTTCATTTAAAACTTTTATTTTATATTTTATAGCACAAACACTAATAAACATCTGCTAAACAAAGAAATACAATCTCACAATGAAAATAGACTTAGCATTATAACTTCTCTGCCCTTAGGTTCATAGGTTCATAGGTAGGTAACTAGGCTATCGGCCCTGGGGCCCATACAAGCCCAGCCAAAAAGGTACCCTGGCTTTTGCCACCCAAGAAAATTATTTTCCTGTGCCACTGTCGAGCAGAGTCACAGAAGTGATCCCCGGGGTGAATTTCCTATTTCCCATCCAATCATCAAGATTTTTCTTGAAGAGTGCGAATGAGGAGCTTTGTTTGATATATACAGGTAGTTTATTCCAGAGTGTGGGAAGTCTCTGGGACAGGAATCTATCCCTCCAGCATGTTCTGTTTATTGTGGTGACAAGGTTTAGGTCCCTAGAGCGTGTAGCTTGGAGGGATTGGGATTTCTTTAAATGGAGCATGTCCAACAGCTCTGGGTTCGACATAGCTTTGTATGTTAGGCAGAGATCACCTCTGAGTAGGCAATATGCAACAGAGTAAAGCTGGAGTTTTTTGAGACGGTCTGCGTAGGGCATCTGTTTGAGGCTGGTAATCTTCTTTGTGAGGTATTTCTGCGGCCTTTCCAGTTGTTGTAGATGTCTTGTGAGGTACATACCAAAAGGGGCGTTGTACTCTATAATGGGTCTAATGAGTGATGAGTGGAGGGGAACAATTACCTCTTTTTTTCTGGATGAGAAACCTTTTGTGATGAGGTGTGCCACGTAGAAAGATTTCCTGAATACTGTGGTGATGTGATTATCAAAGGAGAGACTACTGTCCACCTGTGTCCCAAGGTCCCTTATCACACTTTCAGTGTTAAGTATACTACCGCCTATGTTGTAGTTCATGGGTACTGAGTTTTTACCAAAGGGGATGACAATCCACTTTTTGGCATTGAGCTTGAGGCCATGGCTTTGACACCAGGCATCTGTCTCAGTGATGCCCTTTTATAGGATGTCCACATTGTTAGGAGTTTCAATTATGGCTCATAGTTTGCAGTCATCTGCAAACTTCATTAGCCAAAGACCTTCTGTGTTAGCCTGTACATCAAAAAAGTAGATACCAAACAGGAGAGGACCCAGGACTGACCCCTGTGGTACTCCACTTGTCACTGGTCTGAAGTCGGATTTGGAGTCTGCTACTTTTACAGTGTGGGTTCTGTCAGTGAGCCAGTTGGCAACCCATCTTGTGACATAGGGATTTATACCTAGTTTAGTGAGTTAATCTATAATTCCAGAGTGGGGGATGGTGTCAAAAGCATTGGCAAGATCTAGATAGGCTGTGTGAACCACCTTACCCTCGTCTACGGCTTTGGTGACTGCTTCAAAGAAGTCTATCAGGTTTAGGAGACATGATCTGCCTTTTACAAACCCGAACTGGGTGGGATCCAGAGTTTGGAGATTACCAATGTCTTTGTTTATAAGTTCCATGATGATACGTTCCATGGCCTTGCAGACCAGGCTCATCAGGCTAATGGGGCAGTAGTTCCTGGGGTCTGTGGTGGCTCCCCCCTTGTGGAGTGGGATAACTATCGCTGTGCGCCATTCAGCAGGCACAAAGCCTGAGGTGAGGCTATGATTGAACATGGTACTTAGGTGGGGTGCCAGTTCGTTCTGTAGTTCATGTAGAACACAGCCTGGGATGTTGTCTGGTCCCATGAATACTGTGTTCTTGGCTTTGGAGAGTGTGGTTTTAACCTGTGCAGCCATGATTACAGGAACTTTACATTCTTCTGGTATAGAGATGGGCTCTTTAGGGGGTGAAAGGGGGGTAAAATTAGCACTGAACCTATCTGCCAGGATGTTGGCAATATCAGTTGGGTCTGTATATTTAGTGCCATTGTGCTGTAACTAAGACCAGATCTGAGTGTTGCCATTGAGATTCTTGACATAGCTATGGAATGCTCTGTGGTTGTCTTTAGAATCAGCAATGGTTTTGTTTTCTAGCTTTGGAGGATTTTATCAGGGATCACAGCTTCTTACTGAGGCTGACCAGGGAGCTCCTCCACTCATGGGATTTTACTCTCTTTTGCAACAGTTTCTTCCTTCAGTTGTACAGTTTCTTTATGGCAGGGGACCACTAGAGGATAGCATCTTGGTTCTGTTTGGGATAGCACGATCCATGCACTTGTGTAAGTGCTTATAAAGTGCAATTGTGTAGGATTCAGTAGTCGTAACTGTACTGTCCATCTGCATGGGTGTCATGAAGTTCACCACTTCTGTCTTAAGAATCATGAAGTTGGCTTTGGAAAAGTTTTTTTACCATGGTTTCCTTAATGGGGGTGGGGGCAGGATGTGGATATCTAGGGTAATTAGCTTATGGTTGAATCGGACCAATGAGGCATTGACTTCGGGTGTGGAACACCAGTCACTCATGTTGGTAATTACTAGATCTAGGATATTGTTGCCCCTGGTGGGGGTGTGGATAAGTTGATCCAGGGCATTGGAGTTTATGAATTCCAGAAAGTGTTGAGTGAAGGAGTTGGTACATGAGCTGTTTTCCCAGTTAATTGTGGGGTAGTTGAAATTGCCCATTATTAGGGTGTTTGGTTGAACCCTAATATTTTCCAGTACATCAAGAAAAGAGGAGTGGGAATCCTGGGGCATGGTAGGGGATATGTAGCAAGCTACAATTTGGATTGCAGTTTTGCCCAGAGTTAGTTGCACTTGGATAATCTCGGCTGCATTATGCTGAGCAACTAGCCTAAAGGTGTGGATATCCTTAATGAATATGGACACACCTCCGCCTTGGTGTTCTGGTCCAGGTTACATGGCTGAAAAGTGTGGTATGAGTTATAGCCTGGCAGTGCAGGGCTGCTCTCTGGAGCCTTGAACCAGGTCTCAGTCACTGAACAGATAACAATGTTCTCCATTTTAAGGAGTGCCTCGAGTGAGTGCATTTTGAGATTTAGACTTCTAGCATTGAGTAGCATCACCCTCAGTTTTTGCTTGCCTGTTCCTGTTATGGTGGTGAATTTGTCATTTGAACCTTGCCTAAATAAGGCACTATAGGGGCAGCAAGAACCTTAGCCAGTATCCGGAATCCCAGGGGTGACAGATGCAGGCCATCACTGGTAAAGCATCATGGTCTGTCAACCATGTCTTCCCTGGCAGACAGATGCTGGATCCCTTTAGAATGACACCAGAAGCTTAGCCAATTGTTGAAGTCAATCATTTTGTCCTTGTACTGTGGCATCATTCTGGGTGATGGCAGAATGCTACTCAGGGCTAGGGTCATACCTGCCTGGGCTACAAGATCGGAGAGCTCTTCCATGTCTCTTTTCATGTAGTCCAGGGAGGTACACCTCAGGTCGTTCACACCAACATGGACAATGACAGAGTCATATTTGTACTTGTTGTGGAGTGACTTGAGTGCGTGGGTTATGTGGTGTATCCTGGCACCAGGCAGGCAGCTGACAGTAACCTTCTCATTGTTTAGCCTGTTGAGGGGGACATCAGTGTGCCTGACTATAGAGTCACCTATGACTAGTGTGTTATGTATTGTTGTTTTGCCTTATTGGCTGTGGTTGAGTGGCAGACTGAGTCTGCGAGCTGTGTGTGTCATTTGGGTTGTGTTGGGGGGGGTGGTGGTTACTTGCATTTCTGCTTTGGAGGTCTCTGTTGCTTGAGCAGATTATTACTTAGAGCCTCCCGAATATTTTTGTGTTTCTATGTGTGGATTTTGGTGGTGTAGATTTAGTGAGACTATGTGATGAGTGTGGTGTCGTGCAAGTGTTTACCTTCTCCTCTTGACTGTCAAGTTCAGTCTTGGTTGGAGAGAGCTTTACCTCCAGTTTGGCTAGATAAGTGCATCTCTCACAGGTTGTAGTGTTGGGTGGTAGGAGTAGAGGGTTGTCTGTGTACATGAAGCAATTTCTACATTGCCCCAATATACCCAGATTCATCAGATAGACAGGAGAGAACACTGGGAGCTGACCCTTGGACATGCCTGAATAAAAAACTATTTTCCTCTAGATAAGTGAGGAAAGTGAGTACAAGAGCTGTTTTTCTCTAAGCAAGTGAGGAAAGTAAGTACCAAAACTGTTTTCCTCTAGGTAATGAGGAAGGTTGAGTGCTGTAGTAATTAGTAGGTTATTTAGTGCTTACAAGTTCTGAACAAGTGCTGATCACGAATAAGCAAATTCAAGTGCTAAAACTAAGAATCTGTATCTGGACTAAACTAGTTACAGGAAATGGGAGAAACAAGTGTAAATGCGGGCTTTTAAATCAGAAAGTTGAGAGAGATGGAAAAACTGCCTAAACGGCCAATAACTACAATTTATGGGCCAGAACCACTCCTTATGTGGTAGATCGGTTACCTAGTGCTTACCACTCCCACTGATAAGCTAGAAGGCTTCCCTCCAACACAGAAAGCTTGGGGGGGGGGGGCTCAGAAGCTTGCATGCAGTGCTGGATACAACAAATCTGAATCTGGTCTACACTAGTTACAGGAAAGGTAAGAAACAGGCTTAGATTTTTTTTTTTTTTAAAACTTGAAACACATTCTTTGAAACAGCATTGAAACCCACATTCAAAGAAAATGCATCTGGCCCCATTGGTGGATAAAGATTACCTTTGGGCTGTTTTCAAATCATAGGCCCCTTGCACATGAAACATACATGTGTTCTTTGATATACTTTCCTTACTGTATTAAATTATATCCTATGTATAATTACAGCACACTTATTAGAGCGCCTTTTAAATTTATTGTTTTGAGCATTTTTCCAGTAAGCAATGAAACAAAATGTATGAACCAATAATGACAAAACTGCCCAATTCAAAACATTTCCATCATAAAAGTCTACTCAAACTTTTACAATCCACCAGTATTAGTAAATATGCACAATCTCTGCAGAAGTAAAACTCATCTAAATAGTTCCACATTAAAGAGATCTGCAACTAATGAAGTTGCTGCTAACAAACAACTGTATATTTCATTGTTTCATCTACAAGTAAAGTGCCTGTTGCCCTTGAAGAATAAATTGCCTATGTTACATTAAAAAATGATAAGATAGTAATATTTCAATAGGGAATGGATGTCAAACTGATAACAGGTTTATAGTTACTAGGTATCTCCACCAAAGGAGGACATTCTCAGGACTGCAGCATCCACACAGTTTAAAAGTACAACACAGTAGAGTATCAGCAATCCATCTACATACTGTGGGCGTAGAAGCCACAGCCTTCTACAGCAAAAGCAAGTATACTACCTGTTGTGCTACTAACAATAGAAGTAGACTTTGCATAAGCAGCACTAAACTTCCCTGAAGAACTGTGCAGCAGAAGAAATTAGGAAAAAGCCAGCATTTATTGGGGGGGACAATGGCCCAAAACCGGGGACACATTTTAAACATTGTTTGTATTATCTTAGAAAGTTGTTAGAATAAAATGTTGTGTTACCATGTGTTTCCTGAAAGATAAGAAGACTGAAACTTAAATAGCTATCATTATTTAGTGAATTCACTTCTCACTGATTTGCCAGAAAACTGCAAATTTTATTTTATTTTTATTTAACATTTGCTTACCAGGAAAGTTTGACTTGGAACAAAGCCAATTTTCAGCAGAGGTCTGGGGAGAAACACTCCAGATGCATGTCTTTGTATTGTGGGAGGAAACCAGAGCACCCAGAGGAAGCCCACACAAACACAGGGAGGACATGCAGACTCCACACATAAGTCACTTCAGCCAAGAATCAAGATTACCTATTGTTGTGAGGCAACAATGCTTCCACTGCACCACTGCGCCATCCAAATTTTAAGAGGAACAGACAAAAAGTATGAGCCAAACATTCCAGACATTCTGTGAAAATTTGTAGAGTTGACAGCTATAACTCCATCAATCAGAAGTGGTGGTATGGGTAGAGAACTCAGGCTCTTGCTCTTTGCACCTAAGGTACAGGGTTTGAGCCTGGGTAACCCTAACCACCAGGTATATCTAACCACACACACACACACACACACACACACACACACACACACACACACACACACACACACACACACACACACACACACACACACACACACACACACACCAGAATGTATACTATATATATAATCAATAAATGCAACACACACAGCAAAATCACAGTAATTCAAATGCAGCAATAAAGAATGGAAAGTGATTATAAAAACTATTTGCACATAATAGTCCAACATCTCAGCAGCACATAAGAATAAAACATCTGGACTGGAAAGAACAGAATGGTCCCAACAGCTCAGCTACCACACATTCTCTAAATGCAGCTGGAAAGTAATTCAAATGCTTGTAACTGCTCGCTACTATATATATCATCAATAAATGCAGCACACACACACACACACACACACACACACACACACACACACACACACACACACACACACACACACACACACACAGAGCAATATCATGGTACTTCTTAAAATGCATCAATATCACAATACTTCAAATACCACACAGCAATATCACAGAACTTTAAATGCATCAATAAAGAATGGAATCAGAAAGTACTATAAAAATTATTCGCACACAATAGTCTAACGTCTCAGCAGCACATAAGAATTAAACATCTGGACTGGAAAGAACAGAATGGTCCTAACAGCTAAAAGTGCTGAATTGCGTTAAAATTGCTTTAGCAGCTAAAACTAAAAGTGCTTTACCTGGAGGAGCTGGGGAAACTCTGCTGCTCCTACAGACCTGCAGTCAGCACACGCACGCTACTTGCTGCCCATAAACAAAGTACAGTGAATCAGTCAGTCACACCCCTTGAGTCCTCAGCCAATTCCAATAGGCTGCTCACGAAACTGATGTCATCGTGCACATCTCTGCACATGATGATGCCACCGGAAACAAATAATCAAAAAAGAAAAGCCAGGGAATTCTGGAATAAAGGGGGGACACTTGGGAATTCATGGCACCCCATTATTTGGACCTCAAAACTGGTAAATGCTGAGCCATGGATTGTTGTTATTATGGATCTCATAAACAAGGACATAGGCAATCTCCAAGCACTTGACCCCTCCCAGTTTGGATTCATCAAGGGAAAATCTTGCCTGGTGAACCTGGTTGACTTATTTGAGACTGTCACCAAGGCCCTGGATGAGAGAAAGTCAGTACATACAGCTTACCTTGACTTGGCCAAGGCCTTCGACACAATCCCCCACTCAGGTATCATTGAAAAGCTAACACAACTTGGCATAAATCCCTATCTCATCAGGTGGGTGGCCAACTGGCTCACTGACAGGACCCACAAGGTCAAAATAGGTGCCTCCACCTCTGATAGCAGACCTGTCACTAATGGAGTTCCCCAGGGATCTGTCCTGGGACTTCTACTGTTTGACAACTACTTTTCAGAGGTCCAGGCAAAGACAAAAGGCCTGTGTTTGACCAAGTCTCCAGATGATTGTAAGTTGGGTGCTGTCACTGACTCCCCAAATGATGTTAACATACTGCAAGAGGGTCTCACAACAACTAATAACTGGTGCCAAAGTCATGGCCTCAAGCTAAATGCAAAAAAAATGTATAATACAATTCAGCAAAAACATGGCCCCTACTGATTACCACATCAATGGCAACCCCTTAAGTACACAACCTGTGAAAATAGACCTGGGTTGTTGACAGCAATCTCACATTCGACCATCATGTAGCAGCAGTGGTCAGAAAAGCCTTTTGCTTGGTTCATCTCATAATTAAAGGGATTGTTTCTATTCTCCTCCCTCATTAGACCAATAATTGAGTATAATGCCAAAATTGGTATGTACCTGTCCAAAGATCTGCACTAACTGGAAAGGCCACAGAAATACCTCACAAAGAGAACCCATGGCCTCCAACATCTGTCCTATGTGGACAGGCTCAAATCACTATCACTCTACTCGGTATAGTACAGATTGCTCAGCGATGATCTGTGTCTCACTTACAAGGCAATCTCGGACCCTTCCCTACTAGATATACTCCCTATCCATAAGTCTAACTCCTCGTATATTACCTGCTCAAAAGGCCTAAATCTAATATGCAACATCAACAAAACCTGCTGGAGAGAAAGGTTTGTTTCCCAGAGGCTGCCCAATCTCTGGAATAGACTTCCCATACATGTCAAACAGAGTACCTTGCTGACCTTCTTCAAGCGCAACCTTGATGAGTGGATGGGAAACCACAAATTTGTCCCAGGGTTTCCTCCTGTGTCCCTCATTGACAGAGGCGATGGGTGCTGACTGAGGTTTCTTTTTTGGGGATAAACTCTTGGCTAGGCTTGTAAGGGCCTCAGGGCCATTAGCCTAGTAACTTCCTATGATCCTATGATCCTAAGAGAACACTTAGCATGTGAATGCCACGTAATGACTATGATCTTGAAGAGTGTTCTCTGATTGTGCCAATCATTTGAAGCAGTGATGTGGCCATCGGCCATTTATGGACCTTACACACATAGTGGTGGTATTGGTGGAGGACACATTGACTCTGTGGACAATGGTATTATAGAAAAGTGGAACCAAAGAAATCACTAAAGAATAATTGCAACTCATTGAAGCTGTAGGGGGCAGAAACTTCAAAGACTTCTGCCCTCAAGTATTTTTTTGGCCCTCAAAATATTTCTGTAAAATCACAAGCTTGTTTTATGGAATTATATACACGTATTTTCCAATTCATGTATTATACAAGCAGTTATAATACTGAGATAATGCATAAAAACTGTATGCATTGCTTTTTTCTAGTGCAGTTGTCTGACTAATATTTTACACTGTACTATAACATATCATCCTTTACAACATATAACAGTTTCTGGGCACAGTGGCTAAAATTTATCTAGCATGTTGTATGTTCAAGCATATACCAGATAACTGTCAATAAAGCTAATAATGTTGCTCTGTTTAGCCTCATGTGGTATATATCCACGGAGGACTGCGATATGTAGTGCTATGTGAATAAATGTTCATTTTGCCATCATAGCATCATAGAAGCCTCTGCTGTGCTTTTTATGTACTGCAGTTGTTTTTTTTTTAACTTGATAAGCTCATTAGACATATGTGACTATGATCATAGCTGATCCAGGATCACTAATTGATTAAGTGACTTGCTTAGAGTCACACAACAGGTAAATGGAGACTAAGGGAATCAAACTCAAGACTACATTAAGAAACTCAGGTCCTTAATCCTCTATGCCAAACTGCCAGATAGGCAGTTTCACATGCAACATATATGCTCACTTCTCATTGCAGTTCCATCTCCAATACATATGAGTATTGTCATCCATTCTCTATTCATGCACATGACTCTGGTTCACCCCTTTAACATGCAGCAGTTAGAGGCACAGCACAGAAATATACAATGTCTCAGTCCCTGTGAAGGTAATTCCTTTGCACATATATTTTGTTTGCAATTACTATAAAAGTGAAGAGTGAAGCAATGATGAACTTATGTCAGTAGTCAAAACAGCTAAAAAGACAGAATTTTGGGCTTGAATGTTAAGTGTGGCTGAGCTTTGGTAGATGTTCTGAAATGTTTGTTTTTAATATCTGTTATTCTGTCTTTCATCATGTACTTGCATTGACTGAACACTAAAACTAACAATTTCCAAGATGGCTTATAAAGGTGCACACTAGGCATAGTAGTAATAATGCGTTCATCTTTATTACCAGTAACGGTAGCATAATGAAACTTGCAGAAAGGACATAGACTACAATTGCGAAATAAATGGTCAGATTATAAATAATTATGCCATCGCTAGAAAGAAAAGTAAACAATTTAAATGTTGACCAGTTTATTTACACCAGAGTCAGAAAAGTGTATCATATAGTCCAACTAATTTTAAATGGCATGTCTATTGACTCCAGAGAGATCACGGTATTACTGTATACCTCAATTATTCAATGCATCATTGAATACACTGGCACATTATGTAGCCTAAGAAGAAGTCACCTGAAAGAACTCAAAATGGTACAATGGTACAATGGTTCCCTGCTAGAAAATTCAGAGAGTTGGAAAACTTGAACTGTTTGGGCATGCTTCAGGAATCATCATTATATTTTTTTCTTATAGGTTGTTAAGAAGTGACCTCTGTCTGATCTGCAATGCAATAATGTAATTGGGTGATGCAGTGGTGCAGTGGTTAATGTTGTTGCCTCACAGCAAGAGGTTCTCTGGTTCATTTCTTGGCTGGGGTGCCTTCTGTGCAGAGTCTCCATGTCCTCCCTGCATTTGTGTGGGTTTCCTTCGGGTACTCTGGTTTCCTCCCACATTATAAAGGCGTGTATGCAGCATTTTTCCCCAGGCCTCTGCTGAAAATTGGCTTGATCCAAGTCAGACTTTCTTGGTCAACAAATAAATAAAAATAAATAAATAACTGCTCCGGTTCTATCAGAAATTATATGCTTGGCACGGGCAGCTGACACCAGAATTTAGTACATTTCTAATGGAAGTGCTTAGTCATGTATTGTTTTGTTTATTGTAAATATTGAACAGCTTTTTACTGCTACAATTGTGCTGTTCCTGTGTGGTTAAAAAGTAAATAATAGTAACAGGAAAAAAGTGAATGATACATTACCCAGCACCTTCCATTACATGCAGCAAGATTCCCCCTGTAATCAGAAATCATCAGTCATTAACTTCGTTCAAAAATAATGTGTCTGTGTGCGTGTGCATGTGTGTGTGTGTGTGTGAGTGTGTGTGTGTGTGTGTGTGTGCGTGCGTGTGTGTGTGTGTGTGTGTGTGTGTGTGTGCATGTGTGTAAATTATAAAATGCCAACACAGGTTAAGGCAGTTGTACATCTTGAAGCTCAGTAGGCTGGAAATTTGGCAACTGAACCTAGGTTGAATAATGTCCTCTAATACATTGCCAAACTCTGACACCCTCTGTAGTAAACAATATATCAGGTTGTCATTATGGGTGAATGTGGTACTAAGCAGCACAATACCTTATTTTACATTTGTCACACAGACTAGATGCAAAAAACTCCAAACAGCCAGTGGGTATCATATCAGTTGCTACACTGTAATACAAGGTGACTTTGGGAATCTTTTTCTATTGCCTACAAAAGATTAAATATGACTGGATTGATAAAATAAAATGAGAGATAAAATCAATGTAATCATTATCATATGTATGTTATCATATCTACACATGCTGCTGAACATGTCCAGGTACTATCATAGTCTAATACATTAATGTATTACTACAAAGAGACAACGCATTTGACTGAATGTGATCAAAAAGAAACATCAGCCCCCCCCACACACACACACTGCCTATCAAGTTCAGGCAATAAAGAGAATGATGTATCTTTCACTGGTATATTTGTATACTGAGTTAATTTATGCACTGCTGTGCACAAATAAGCAGGAAAATGGGAGGGTAGTACTGAATCAAAGAGGAGGATCCAACTTAGGCCATGCCTACATTTTTCCTATAAGGAGATGCTATACAAGGGTTTCTTGCAACACTTTTACTAAGTGACTTATAATAACCACAGTGAACTAGCCAGGGACAGTACAACAGCCTGAAAATGACTTCCAAACAGAATTAGTGCTATGCAAAAATAAAAGCTGTTGTAATCATGCAGCGGAAACAGATTAAGTGCTTGACTCAACTTAAGTCATTGCATTTAAAGGGGTGGTTGGCAGAAAATATTATATAGCCCTAAAAGAGGAAGAAAAGGTAACTGATTGAAATCAGAGATTCATACAGTTTCAACGACAATACAAACATGGTGCAAATTGCAGAAACAGTTGACTAGCTGCAGAAATACTGAAAGCAAAATTAAATTCATACATAATTTATTTACTTAGAACTTATCTGGTCTATTGATACTATTTAGTCATGACCCGTATACAATAAATAACTGACAGAATATAAAGTAATTTGACAGATGAACCATATATAACAAGGAAGAATATGTAAGTGAAAAATAATTAAGAGTATTAATGCAGAAAACATTACAGAATGTAGAAGGCCACAAAGTGGATTATTATTTGTTATAAAATCAGTGTTAGAACATAGTGAATAGGAATTTGTTGCAAAATAAAGGAGTAATGCAGTCAGCTTCCTTGTGCAGGTGCTAAAGAATGTTAGAGACGAACTGGGTTTCAGTTCAGTGGGAAAGCTATTCCATATGGCAGGAGTCATATTAAAGAAGGCTTTTTTCACCTAGCACATTCCTAAACTTTGGTCATGTCAGATCTAGTGACTCAGCCTGTGAGCTTCTTAGGTGGTAGGTAATAGGTCTGATCAGATGTAATCCTTTTAGAGGTAAGCAATACTCTGTTTCAAGTGAAAAGTTTGAGCAAGAAATCAGTTTGCACTTTTCCTGGATCAGTCTACCATCCACAATGGATAGTTCAGGCTCAGAAGCAGCAATTCTCAGGATCACTTTAATCATGGTGGGTCTTATATTGTTATTGTTCCTTAAATGCAGTGAGACAACATGCAACTTCACTTTTCCTTCTGATGCCACCATTTTCTGCATTTTCACTCCTGCATGAATAGATTCTTTAGTTGAAGTAGGAAAGGAGCTTAGAGTTTGAAACCTTCTCAGCTATGATGTCTGAGTTGAATACCTGGAGTGCTGGAAAGAAAGCTTGGATTTTCTAATATATAAACTTCTGATAAAGAGGTTTGTATTTAATTTTGCACATCTACAGTCACACTTTTCACTGCAACATTTGGCTCAGTGCATGCAGTTAATTAGTGCTCCATAACATCAGAAGAATTGAAGTCAGTGCGCTCTGTGCTCTTATTTAACTATTCCTTTTTTAGTGCATGCCCAGAAAATCATTTTCCTGATGTTAGGATCTGTCCACTTGTTTAAGTTTTATATTGTCCTCTCTTGGTTCCTTTTTGAATTAGTAAGTAGCTTGAATATTGTGTGGCCTACTCAATGATTAGTATTGTGGCTTTAATGCACGTCAAATTATATCTACAGCCATATTGTCCCTAATGGATATATAAACTGACATGCTCTTTTTGTAAAAGTAGCAACATAAAAACTTATTGATATCTTTGAAAGAAAAGAACATGTTGACAATTTGTAACCAGTCATTAAACTGTAAAACTGTCAGGAACCCCCTATATTTCAGCACCTGAGGCAGCGACACCATCTACCCTGCTCTTTCTATAGCTCTAGTATATTATGCTGTCTGGTATTCTGTTTCTGTCAGTGCGATCTATAAATAAATGCTGATGAAACTGATCACATGCAGCCTGTATTTTCTGCACAAGAATTACATGATGTCAGAAGTAATCAAAATAAGTAATTTCATCTTTTATTTTTGAGGTGATCCAGCTCCCAGTTAGAATATTGGGAATATTTAAGTCCCAAAATACAGAAAGAAAAGACCACACATACAGTAGAAGACTGACTATCAAACAACACTCTTATTCTTTAAACTTCTTTTTTTGTGGGGGGGGTAAGCCACCATGCACCCCCTCATGGCAGGGCAAGCCTCACTCCTTTTTGGATTTATATATGCCAAACACTAAAGTGCCATGACTTGGAGAAAAGTGAGTATTCTGAGAAATAGTGATCTCAAACTTAAAGTATTTAAGTCATTTTTTTGGTTTTATAGTTTCCACATTTTGGGACTCGGGGAATTACCAGTTATCTGACTGCAGCTACTATAGAATAGCAGAGAATAGTTAAATAAGAAATGTATATTGTCCTAGATTTTTTTTCCTTGACTGTGAGCATGATATCCAATAAAGCTGAAAAAGTGTGTGATATATTCTACATTTTATATAAGTGAAATGTCTTTGTTTCATGAAGAAGAAAGACAAAGTATAGTTTTGATGAGAAATTATATTGACTATTGCAATGAGCTGAAGAATAAAATGCCACATATTAAACATTTGTTTCTTGAGAGGATGCAATATCATTTGGAGTCTAATGATGTTTACCTTAATGAATTAAAACAAAAAATAGGACAAATAATATTAATTTGATATGCTACATAGTATATTAGTATGAGGCAGCATCATTAGTGGTGTCAGAAATGTTTAAATGAGGAATAGGTTATTAAGAGTATCAGATTTAATATTAAATAGAGTGAGTGATTTGAGCAGAGTGAGTTAATTTACTATGGCATAGTTAAAAGATCTCACAGTAGAGTTTAAAGTACACAAAGTTGCAAGTGAGACAGAAAAGCTTAATGCGCATAAAAGAGAAAAAAAAAAGTTATAATGTGTAATCAGAGATCTGTCATTCATAAGAGCTACATGAGACATAGCTATGAGCATGATAGAAAAATGTCCTGAAGATAAGTTAATGTGTTGATTTTGTAGAAAAAAGAACAAGTGCTGTGGGAAAACCGAAACAAAACAATTAGCAAAAATCTGTAAAATGAAAGAAATGAGTTTGCAGTCAAGGAAATGACATGCAATAGAAAAAAACTTTAAAACTGGTCATTTGTTAATATGATTTATATTGAGAATGTGTGCAAAGTAAACAAAAAGTTGAGAATAGGTGCAATCAGGGAGTCAGCTTTAAAGCAATTATAGTCTGAATACACAGTGACAGTATCAATCTGGAAAAGATTTACAAACTAATGATTTGCTCAATGAATATGAAGTTTAGTTATTGATTTTGATTTCTAGACAGAAGTTCATCATTTTCAGCTATTATCCTTAAATGTTACCAGTAGTGCTTGCACCATAAATCATTCTAATAGATTTGAGGAGTAGAAGTGGGAAGGAACCAAAGCCCTTGGAGCGTATGGGAGTGACAAGATTAATAGATTGAGTATAGTCTGTATTTATACATATTGAAAACAAACCAAGAAGAAACTTCACAGAGTGGATGGTGTTAAGTTCACTCCTTAAAATATGTTATGGACCTAATTCATTAATAAAAATTGAACTGTAAAATATGTATTACAAATTAATAAAACAGAGAATACCAGGTAGTCCACAGTTGAGTTAAAAATGGAATATCCTTTATTGAAACACACAAGCAAGAAATCCTAGTTGAGTGTAGTAAAAAGCATTAAGACATTAATTATTTATATATAATCAGGTTATTTTGGAGCAAGGGAGTGGTTACAGAGGGTGGTTCTGTTTAGAGCTATAAAAGCAATTAACTCATTTCCTTTAACCAAGTCCCCTTTCCCCCTTAACACCATCGTATAAACTGATATTGTGCTACCTTAGAACAAACTAAAAAGCTAAAGACCAATTAAAATATATAATATAAGCACATCTTATTAAGGCTTAACTTACTAATCCAAACGTAATTAATTAATATTTATTCTGATAGATGTCTATTGGTGGATCCTTTTCTTAGTTAGTCATTTTGTCAGTGAGTTGGTTTCTTAATTAATAAAGTTTAGATTAATAAGTTAGCCTTAATAAGCTGTTCTTACGTTATTATATATTTTAAGTTAGTCTCTAGCTTTTTAGTTTCAGTTTTAATGTAGCACATTCTCAGTTTACACTATGGTGTTAAGGGGAAAGGGGGACTTGGTTAAAGGAATTAGTTTATTGCTTTTATAGCTCTTAACAGAACCACCCTCTGTAACCACTCCCTTGCTCCAAATAACCTGATTATATATAAATAATGAATGTCTTTAATGCTTTTTATTATATTCAACTACGATCGCTTGTTTGTGTGTTTCAATAAAGGATATTCCATTTTTAACTCAAATGTTGACTACCTACTACCTTCTATTCTATTATTTTGTAATACATATTGTACAGTTTGATTTTTATTAGTGAGCTAGGTGCATAACATATTTTAAGGAATGACCTTTTCACCCTCCACACTGTGAAATTTCTTCTTGGCTTGGTTTTGACCCATTATAGGCTGCATACTGTTTTTTTGTGACTTCAAGGGATACCATGGATTTTACTTTTTATATTTATACATATTGGCTACTAGTGGAAAACCATAGGATATTAATGTTTGTTTGAGCCATAAAACATTAGTATAAAAGTAAAAGAAGAATACCCACTTCATACATTGAGGAAAAAGTGTATGTCATTTATATGAGGATCAACATATTCTGGCATTTGATGTAAACTAGGGATTTTGGCACATTATACTTGATGAGGAAAATTTCTAACTTTAAATTCAGTACTACATACAAGCAGATTTCTGATAATTCCACCTAGTATTTCATAAACACTTGATGTGTTTCGGAAAGCTGTTTCACACAGATAATTGTGGGGTTTTGATGTTATAGTTAATATATTTGATGGCATACCATAGTAGTATCAGATTGTAGAAGAACGTATTCAGCATGCCAATATTTATAAAAGGAAAGCTATAGCATCTATATGCATATTCTACCTGTTTTCTTAATGAGACATAAAAGTTGTTTCATTTTTCATAAAAAACATATGTGTATAAATGTGAAACAATGGATGAAGGCAACAAAGTGTCTGAGCATAAAGTTTGCTTATAATTTTTTTACCTACAAAACATGATGCATTTATGTGTGTGTGTGTGTGTGTGTGTGTGTGTGTGTGTGTGTGTGTGTGTGTGTGTGTGTATATATATATATATATATATATATATATATATATATATATATATATATATACACACACACACACACACACACACACACACACACACACAAACACATATATACATACATATATTTATAACTATGTATATATATATATATATATATATATATATATATATATATATATATATGTATACTTTCAGAAGAGAGAATGAGTATAGACATAAGTAATATTATATGTAACCAAAGCACATTCCTGTACTTTAAATATGAATAAAATGAAAAATATTACATGTTAACCCAATGTAATTGCAAAGTTGCCCACCTTGCAACTATCTATAAAACAAAGAGTATTTAATTTATAACAGCCATTTTAGGTTTTTATAATTTGCAAAGAAAGCTAGAAAGAATAACATTTATTTTATACTAGCTAAGAATAAGTTTGCACTTCCACCTGTTGCCACCAAATTATATGTGATAGACAGAGGCAGTAGTCTCACACTTTGCTCTGTGGTATGGGCTTTAGATCCATACTGATGGTGCCAAATAATATATGAGTGGTGACTTGCCTTAATAACAAATGGTAAATGTGTACTGTTGCCTTTGGTAATCTTCATCACATGCCGCACCTGAATAAGGTTTGCATTGGCCTAGAGGGATTAACCTGGTCAACCACCACCATAACAGGAACAGGCAAGCAAATACTGAAGGTAATGCTATTCAATGCTAGAAGTCTAAATCTCAAAATGCACTCCCTCAAGGCACTCCTTAAAATGGAGAACATTGATATCTGTGCAGTGACTGAGACCTGGTTCAAGGCTCAAGAGAGCACCCCTGCATTACCAGGCTATAACTCATACCACACTTTTTGGCCACCTAACCTGGACCGGAACACCAAAGGTGGAGGTGTGTCCATATTCATTAATGATATCCACACCTCCAGGCTAGTTGCTCAGCATAATGCAACTGACGTTATCCAAGTGCAACTAACTCTGGGCAAAACAACAATCTAAACTGTAGCTTGCTACAGATCCCCCACCATGCCCCAGGATTCCCACTCCTCTTTTCTTGATATACTGGAAAATATTAGGGTTCAACCAAACACCCTAATAATGGGTGATTTTAACTACCCCATCATTAACTGGGAAAACTACTCGTGTACCAACTCCTTCACTCAATGCTTTCTAGAATTTATAAATTCCAATGCCCTGGATCAACTTATCCACACCCCTACCAGGGGCAACAATATCCTAGACTTAGTCATTATCAACACCTGAAGTTAACTCCTCATTGGACAGATCCGACCATAAGCTAATCACCCTAGATATCCACATCCCGCCTTCACCCATTAAGGAAACTATGGTAAAAAATTTCTCCAAAGCCAATTTCATGCTTCTTAAGACAGAAGTGGTGAATTTCATGACACCCATGCAGATGGACAATACAGTTATGACTGCTGAATCCTACACAAATGCACTCTATAAGCACTTACACAAGTGCATGGATTGTGCTATCCCAAACAGAGCCAAGAAGTTATCCGCCAAAAAAAGTAAGCCAATCTGGTGGTCCCCTGCCATAAACAAACTACAACAGAAGAAAGAAACTGTTGCAAAAGAGAGTAAAATTCCATGAGTGGAGGAGCTCCCTGGTCAGCCTCAGTAAGAAGCTGAGATCCCTTAAAAGATCCTCCAAAGCTAGCTATGAAAACAAAAACATCACTGATTCTAGGGACAACCACAAAGCATTCTATAGCTATGTCAAGAATATCAATGGCAACATCCAGATCTGCTCTGAGTTACAGCACAACAGTACAAAAATTTCAAAACCAACTGATATTGCCAACATTCCCTCAGATAGGTTCAGTGCCAACGTTATCCCCTCTCACCCCCTAAAGGGCCCATATATATACAGGAAGAATGCAGAGTTCCTGTAATCACAACTATGCAGATAAAAGCTGCACTCTCTAAAGCCAAAAACACAGCATCCATGAGACTGGACAACATCCCAGGCTGCGTTTTACATGAACTTCAGAATGAACTGGCTCCCCACTTAAGCACCATGTTCAGTCATAGCCTCACATCAGGCTTTGTGCCCACTGAATGGCGCACAGGAACAGTTATCCAACTCCACAAAGGGGGAGCCAACACTGATCCTGGGAACTATTGCCCTATTAGCCTGATGAGCCTGGTCTGTAAGGTCGTGGAACGTATCATCATGGAACTCATAAACAAAGACCTTGGTAACCTCCAACCTCTGGACCCCACCCAGTTCATCTTTGTGAAAGGCAGATCATGGCTCCTGAAACTGATCGACTTCTTTGAGGCAGTCACCAATGCCATAGACAAGGGTAAGGTGGTTCACATAGCCTATCTTGACCTCGCCAAGTCTTTCGACACCATCCCAATTCTGGAATTATAGCTAAATTCACTAAACTAGGTATAAATCCCTATGTCTCAAGATGGGTTGCCGACTGGCTCACTGACAGAACCCACAATGTAAAAGTTGCAGACTCCAAATCTGACTTCAAACCAGTGACAAGTGGAGTACAACAGGGTTTAGTCCTGGAACCTCTCCTATTTGGTATCTACTTCTCTGAAGAACAGGCTAACACAAAAGGCCTTTGGCTAACGAAGTTCACAGATGACTGCAAACTAGGAGCCATAGTCGAGTCCCCAAATGATGTTGACATCCTACAGAAGGGCCTCACTGAGACAGATGCCTGGTGTTAGAGCCATGGCCTCAAGCTCAATGCCAAAAAGTGCATTTTCATCCCCTTTGGTAAAAACTCTGTACCCATGAACTACCACATAGGCAGCAGTCTACTTAATGCAGAATGTGTGATAAGAGACCTTGGGACCCAGGTGGAGAGTAGTCTCTACTTTGATAATCACATCACCGGAGTAGTCAGGAAATCCTTCTATGTGACACACCTCATCACAAAAGGGTTCTCATCCAGGAAAAAGAGGTCATTGTTCCCCTCTACTCAACACTCATTAGACCCATTATAGAGTACAACACCCCTTTTGGAATGCACCTCACAAGACATCTGCAGCAGCTGGAAAGGCCACAGAAGTACCTCACAAAAAGGATAACTGGCCTCAAACAGATGCCCTGCACTTACTGTCTCAAAAAAACCCAGCTTTACTCAGTAGCATATCACATACTCCAAGGTGATTTCTGCCTAACATATAAATCTATGTCAAACCCAGAGTTGTTGGACATGCTACACCTAAAGAAATCCCAGTCCCTCTGAGCTACACATTCTAGGGACATAAACCTTGTCACCACAATAAACATGACATGCTGGAGGGATAAATTCCTGTCCCAGAGACTTCCCATGCTCTGGAACAAGCCACTCATCTATGTAAAGCAAAGTTCCTCATTAGCACTCTTCAAGAAAAATCTTGATGAGTGGATAGGAAATACCCCCTGGGGATCACTTCTGTGGCTCTGCTCGACAGGGCCACAGGAAAATAACTTTCTTGGGTGACATAAGCCAGGGAAGTATGTTGGCTAGGGTTACTTAGGCCATTGGGCCAATAACATAGTACCTACCTATGAACCTATGAACCTATGAATAACAAGTTAGACTCATATGGAACTGAAAAATCAGGCATTGATCTAACTAAAGTCTAAGGTATCAGATCTGAGTTCTTTGCAATAGAGTCCAAACACTGTAAATAATCTGCCAGCTTTGTGATGCTAAAATTAATTTTACTGGGTTACAAAGAGAATATCTTTCTTTTTCTTGGTGTTCAAAAGTAGATGCATTATTTAAAGCCATTTAGGGAGAAGATGGAGATAATTTCCTAACTGTTATTTGACTGCAAGATGGGATGTGCTGGAGATGTAATCATACTATCAGCATAAAGTATGACAGAGAGTTGTACAAGGTCAGTGGGGAGCCTACTGATGAATATTTAGAAAATGTGTGGAGGTTAAATGGAGCCCTATGGGACTCCTTCTGTTAGTCCTGAGTTGTTTATTATTATATCTGTATGCAGTATAATATTGAATTCCATGGGTAGTTCAAGGCACATGAGGGGATAGCTTGCCAGCAGTCAGTGACCTGACTAGCCTTCTCAAAAAAGTCCTGTAGATTCAGCAGATAAGTTCTACCTTTGACAAAACCAAACTGCTGCAGGTCGAGTATGATAAGATTTTTTGATATGATAGTTAAGTCAGTTATGATACATTCCCTGACTTTGCATATAAGACTTTTTAAACTCTAATTCCCAGAGTCAGTGGTGGGACCCACCTTGCAGAGTGGTGGCATTACAACAGCATTATTCCACACTTGTGGAATAATCGCAAGTAGCCTTATGAATAAATTATTGAAATCTAGTGTCAACAGTGTATGAAGAAACTCGCAAAGCATTTGAGACTTCAAAATGTTTCTCCTTGTAGGGGCTTGGTGAATAAAATGAAACATTTTTCTTCTTGTGCCTAACTTTTATGTTTATATGCCAAAAAATGTGTCGTCATCCCCTGTGGGGAAAAAACTAGTTCCCATGAATTACCACATCGATGGTAGTCCACTGAACACAGAAGGCGTTATAAGAGATCTGGGAACACAGGTTGAGAGCAACGTCTCTTTTGACCACCAAACTGCCACTGTGGTCAGAAAGTCCTTCAATGTGGCACATCTCATTACTAAGGGTTTTTCATCCAGGGAGAAAGAGGTCATTGTCTCCGTCTACTCTTCCCTCATTAGACCAATCATTGAGTACAATGCCCCATTTGGCATGTACCTCACTAGACACCTACAACAACTGGAGAGGCCGCAAAAGTACCTCACAAAGAGGATCCTAGGCCTTAAACACTTGTCCTATATGGATAGACTCAAAAACTCCAACTATTCTCTGTCTCATATCACCTACGTACAGGCAATCTCTGCTTGACTTACAAAGCCATGTCTGACTCAGCTTTGTTAGAAATGCTACATCTAAAGAAATCCTATTCCCACCGCACCACGTGCTCCAGAGACCTCAACCTTATTACCACAATCAACAGAATGTGCTGGAGGGACAGGTTCATAACCCAGAGACTGCCCATGGTATGGAATACACTTCCCATACATGTCAAATAGAGCACCTCACTGTCCTTCTTCAAGAGAAATCTTGATGAGTGAATAGGAAATAGAAAATTCACCCCAGAGATCACTCCAGTGGCTTTACTCGACAGAGGCACTGTGAACTAATGTCGGGTGGCACAATGTCAGAGTAATCCTATGGGCTAGGATTGTAAAGGCTCTGGGGCCATTAGCCTAGTACACACCTATGAACCTATGTTATAAAAATATCACCATCATCTCTAAAGTGGGTCAATGCAGACTGGATGTTATTTATCAAACTCCTGGGAAGAACAGGAGCCCTCAGAATACCTTGGGTGTGCTTATATAAAAAGTAGAAGAAGGTAGAGTTGTAGATCCAAATCTAGAATATTATGGTAGATCAAATGTATTCATTATATTAGTTGATTTAGATGATGAAATGCAATGCTTATATTACCTGAGATGGTTTTGATATGAGGAATGAAATAATTGAATGGGAAATTGTTAATACAACTCATTCTTTAAATAATATGGGCTGCTCTATATTTTGGATAAAGAAAATAATAAATACAGACTTATTGGTTAACATGGTCCAAGAATAGAATAGTAGGTTACTTTCCCTTAATGGGTTTAACATAACCAGAATTAAAGAACATAACTTAGCAGGCTCTTTTCCCCTTATAATAAATATTTTTGCAACATTAGAAGGAGAGCAATGACTAGCTGGTTTGCCATTTGATATAAGGAAACAGTTTAAGATATATGCAGCATGTGACATATGACAAAGCAGCAGATATTTTTGCAATTTAAAAAGAAGAAAAGAATAACCCATATGCATAATGTTGCATTAAAATGGGATAAACTTCCTGTGGAGGCTTTAGAAAAATGGGAGATCACATAACAGTTGAAATGAGTGATACACAACAGCAAAAGAATTTCATCAAAGTGAGAGTTAATCATACACCATAGATCTCTTCAGTTAAAAATTCTGTATAGTATCCCCAGATCTCCCTGGTGAGCGCACTTGATGAATCCAGAATTTGAGCTCAGCTGATGTTATTATGGAAAATATTCTCTATAAGTAGCTAATTTGTAGTAGACTTGTTATAAGATTAAGGGCTGACAATGGAAATGCTGAATTGTTTAAAATTAGGAAGGCTCAAAGGTAGACCTCAAACTTGGTTAGCTTTTATTTTATGCTGAATTAGCTTTACTATGGGGAAGTGAATAACATAATACTAGCTTTGGTGGTAATAAAAAAAACATTTTTTGGAGAGACTGGAAAGTGATTTCTTTAACTGTCTAAATTCCCCAGGTTTGTATGTATTCACGTTTTTTTGGAATATAATTATCTGTCCTAAAATATGGATGAAATTGTACATTTAATTTTCTTTTCTTTGCCTATGGAATTTTTTTTGTTCCTTTTTTGTGTATGAAACTCTTTTTTCTTTTTGATTGTATGATTTCTTTTTTTGTCGACACGTATTTATTTATTTATTCCTTTAGGTGGACTGATGTGATGAGTAAGAAGAATCAATGCATAAGATGGCGTATCGCTGTAGACACCACTTAGCATGTCTGGGAAATTTAGTACAATCCACTCCTCCTGTCAATTTACTAATTGACAGTAGTATGGCATCTCCAGTGTTCTCACTCCTCTTCTCAGCTGTAAGGCAATGTATGGGCTAATAACTATGAGGCTTTCCTTATTGGAAACAGAAAACCCAACCTCCAATGGATTGCATATGAAGTATGCCTCCATTAGTGGTGACTGCAGTGAAAATGTAGCAACAGAGAATGTTGGAAAACTGATCTCGCTGGTCATTGACCCTAACAATGAGTTTAAAATGGTAAATGTACAATTAAAGTATCTCACAAACAGTGTTATCATTATATGCCATGCTTTTATTATCATTTTGAAAATTTATTCTATCATTGCATCAGTTAATGCATTTTACATGTTAGCTAAATTGTTGTTTCTAATCATCTAATTTATTGCAGCTTGAGTATTATATTTGTGACATTCTGTTCTCATGTGAATAGTAAAAACACAGAAAGAAACAACAAAAGATATAGAGGAAATATCTAATAATTCACTAAAATGGTAACCATTTTAAATGCTGGGACATGCTAAAGCATGTCTCGAAATGCGGAGACTGAATGACTAAAAAACAGACTTACATACACCAAGTCTGAGATGCCATTTCTCGAAATAAGCCCTTTTCTCAGAGATATGATAATCTTGGAGTTGGTATATTTAAGTTTGGGTAGTGTGGGGGTAGAAGAGCATTTTTCGAGATTCAATTTTGTCTGGGTTTTGTTTTTTTTGGCTTTTTTAATTGCAGACATTTCAATATGGATCCCACTAAAATACATAAAATGCCACGGAAAGGGTTACAATAAGTACAGGGGTTTAGTTACGAAATAAACAACAAACAGAATAAAGTGCTTACTGCTTGTTTTTGTAAATAAACCCAAGTACTTTTACCTACCATTTCTATGTTTTTTTACATATTTATCATGTGAATAGTAGAGGAGTTTTTTAAATTTCATGGCTGAGTGAAATGGTGTTTTTTCTTTCCAACATTTTTTGTTTATAGATGTATATGTTAAAATGAGATGATATTTTAACAAATGTTTTATGGCTCTACTTCATAAATATGCCTTGCTATAAAATAATTTATTTTTTAATTGAGGTAGACTGGACCCAATGACCAATTTTCTGCTGTGAACAAAACAAGCATCACAACTCTTATAAATAGAAACCTGTAGCAGCAAAATTACAATATGAGATTTTGGGTGTTATTCATAGTCCCGAGGTTTGCACTTTTGTAGTGGTTATTCATGAAGAGTGTTGTTAACAGCTACACTAATTACAGGTTTACTGAGATGACTAACTTAATGAGAAAGCTTCAAATAAAAAATGCCCACTTTCATGAAATGTAAAAAGATGGTGAAGTCAATCCTTAAGTATGTGCAAATTACTAAATGTAAATGTAAATGCTTGAATAACTTTGGAAGTATTTGGTTATTATGGATGATCATGCGAGCACATTTGAAGTAATGATAGATATTTAAGGCAAGCAACAATGCTGAGCAGCTATTAATATTAAGTTTTAAAACATTTTAACCTTTTAAAAAATATATGATGGGGTTTCATATGTTTTCTATGAATTTATCTTTATGTGGACACACTGATTTTTTCTTGAAAACAATAGAAAGGGGAAGATAGGAAAGACTGAAATGCGGAGACATAAACGACCACACAGAAGGAACACATCAAGGGGGTTGTGTTGGAGTCGGTGAGAGGCGAGGGAGACTATATTTTTGGTGGGGATAGATTCCTTATTTTTCAATTTTTTTCTGCAAGAAGGTAGTCTTGGCAGGAAACAGGTTAGAAGCTGATAAGTGGTGAGGTGGGAGGTGAAGAGGAGTTCCTTACAAGAGCATCCCAGTCTGCAGGACCTGAAATGTTTCCACTGCATGATGGAGTTGCAATTGGGGATTCTGATGTTCAGGGGGTAGAGACCTGTGGTACTGTGACAGTTGGCACAGACTAGGGCAGTGAGTCTTTCACCTGCTGAAGATCATCTTGGACTGGCCAGAGATGTTTCTTCAGTACGTGATCCACCTCATCCTCAACCTACTCCCAAAACTCACAGTCTGTGAACCTTGCCAGGCTGTACCATGCCAGGGTGCCTACATGACCGGTGCCACTTCCTTGACTGTGTGAAGATGTCCCTGGATGGGAAGAGGGTGAATGTTCCCTGATCTGGGAGAAATGTGTTTGGTCTGCTTCAAGGGCTTCTGGACCTGCCTGTGAAAAAATGAACATAATGGAACATAATGGGACAGAAACAAAAAGAAAGGAAGACAAAGTAATGTTTAATTAAAATAAGAAAAAAAAGAGGGAGAACAGAGAGAAAAACAAAAAAAAAATTGAAACATAAATTGACATATGAGTACATTGACATTCTTATTTGTAGTGGTTTCTTATTTTTATTAAATCTTTATTCAGAAAAATATTCTGTGAAATGGTACTGGAAGCCTATGAACAATCAGTATAGCAATATCAAATGGTGATGATTTTTACATCTGTAATCTGCTGATAATAAAGAGATAAGCTAGTGTAACATAAGAAATGGTAACTCATTTGAAATATTTTGCTGATATGGATTTTGCTGTAGTTGTGAATTAAGAGCATATTACTTCTTGTATTTTATTAATGTATGAATTATTTCTGGGTTTATACTTATGAAATACATAGGAAAAAATCAATTATTCTTCAACACATTTCTTTGGGGAAAGAAAGGTTTTTTTTATTTCAAAATCATTTGCATACTCACAAGCAGCTTTGGTAAGTCTCTTTAGGTGTCTTTGTTCCTGCGGCTTATTGTAGGAATTTTTTTGCTTCAGCTGCATAAGGAAGACATAGAGGATGGCTGCTGACCTATCATAGATGTGTGTTTAAGTCTTACTGACATGCTTACATTTATTAATCATCAAAGTACAGAATGTACTCTTGTATTGAATCTGTATGCTTATTTCTGCATACATTTGTAGTGAAACTGTATCCCTTACACACTTACATTTATTAAGCAGCACAGCACAGATTTTCATAAAGTGTTTGCAATTAATCCATCTGTAATTAATATAAAATATTTCTTGTTTATTACAAGGGGGGGCATTCTAAGAGGGTACAGTATTTGTCAGCAGGGGAAGATATGGCCAACAGACCATGTTGCTTTGCCAATGATGGTCTGTACCTGTCCCCTCTAGGCTTTTAGATATTGGCTAAAACGTTGTCCATCCACATAGTGCTCTTTTAGACAATGGAATCTAATGGTGTTATTGCTCAATGCCATGAGCTTAAAGAAGCAACTCCTCTCCCTCCAGCCTCTCCTCACCATGGAGAATATGGGCATCTGTTCAGTTACTGAAACATGGTTTTAAAGCTGTGGAGAGCACTCCAGTAGTGCAGATCTGCAATGTCACCCACATATTCCATCCAAGTACTGCACAGGCAGGGCCAAAGGTGGAGGTGCCTCAATCTATATCAACAACAAACTCTCTTCAAGACTAGTCAAAAAGGATGATGTGCTAGAGCATCTCAAACTCCAGATTTTAGTCCCATATCATATTCTTGTAAGCTATAGGTCACCCTCTATGACCCAAGAAACCCATAAATCATACTTGAACTTACTGGAGGCCCTCATCATTCAACCCAATATCATATTAGTGGGTAACTTCAGTTACCCAACTATAAACTATGGTACTTACATGACCCCAAATATACAGGCCCAGCGATTCCTGAACTTTGCCAACACAAAACACTTTGAACCAGAGAATCCATACACAAACTAGGAGTGCAAACATAATCAAATGGATCTCAGAAACATGTAAGAATGCTCTACTCCCCCAGTGTAGCATCCTCTCTGGTAAGGTCAGACCACAAAGCTGTCTCCTTCATTATAAAATTCACTTCTGTGACCCTAGCTAACACCATAACATTTAGGAGCCATTCTAAGGCAAGCTTCCTACTATTAAGTGATAACTTGTCAAAATTTCAAGCACCAACCCTAAGAACACAGCTGCCCATGCAGACTTGTAAAGGAAACCATGTGCAATTATATCAATAAATGCATAAAGACAACTGTGTCTTCCAGAAATAAGGCCAGAACTAACTCAAAAAACAAACCAACCTGGTGGAATCCAAACATAAACAGGTTATACAACAAAAGAAAGAAATAAAACTATTATCTATCTAAATAAACAACTGACAGAGCAAATTAAGTCTATTAAAGCCAAATTTGAGTTAAAGATAGCCTCCCAAGTAAAGGAAGACCACAAGGTTATGTTTAGTTTTGTCTGAAACCTCAAAGGCAGCACACAGCAGTATGCAGAATTGATTGCAAATGGAGCCACCTAAATAGAGTTGAAAGATATAGCAGACAAATTCAGCCACAGTTTTACTCCCCATCTGTCTGCCAGGAAACACCATCAAACAACCCCCCCTCCCAACTAGCACTAGTTAGCAGATCCTAGAAGCTGTCTCTAAGGCAAAAAACAAAGCATCAGTAGGCCTCAATAATATCCCAGGATTTCTCCTAAATAGGCTGAAACATGACTATTGAGAAGACTGGAGTCCTCTCTAATCAGAGCCTCCAGACAGGCATTCTGTCAGGTGAATAGAGAACTGTGATAGTCACACTCTACAGAAGTGTGGGCCATCAATGGATCCTGGGAAATATAGACTCTTAAGTCTAACTAGTCTCATATGCAAAGCCATGGAAACAATGTTCATGGAAATGATTATTAAGGACATAGACAACCTTCAGACACTGGATCCTTCCCAGTCTGGTTTCATCAAGGGCAGATCATGCCAAATCAACCTTGTGGACTTCTTTGACAAGTACAACAAGAAAATGGATGAGTGCAAAACAGTGCACCCTACCTACTTTGACCTAGCTAAGGCATTTGATAGAATACCCCCTTCAGCTTTTTAAACAAACTCTAGGATAAAGGCATAAACTCCTATGTTACACACTGGATAGCAAGGTGGCTCTCAGGCAGGACTCATTAAGTTATTACAGGGAGACCACCTGCACAAAGAGACCGGTCACTAGTGGAGTCACTCAGGGCTCTGTGCTGGGTCCACTCCTTTTTGGTATCTACTTCTCAGAAGTCAAGTCCAATGTCTAAGGCCTCTTGCTGACCAAGTCTTCAGATGATTGCAAATGAGGAGAAATTATAGAATCCCCCCAAGACACTAACATCCTATGGGAAGGACTAACACAAACAAATGTCTGGTGCCAAAGCCATGGTTTAAGAAACTCAATGTTACAAAATGTTTAAAAGCACCCTTTGGGAAGTCAGTCACCCTAGGAAATTGCCTCATTGATAACACATCCCTAAGAGCAGAACCAGTAGTCATGGATTTGGGTACATATGTAGATAGTAACCTGGCTTTCAACCAACATGTGTCTAAGGTAAGAATTAAAGCATTCTATATTACTGAACTTAAAGTCAAAGGCATGACATCTAGGTCAAACAAAGACATCATCCCACTTTTCTCTGCCCTCCTTAAGCCCATCATTGTATACAATGTCCCCTTCAATATGTACCTGACCAGGCACATGCAATAGGGGGAACATCCAGAGAGGTTCCTCACAAAAAAAAATTGCCAAGCATAAACAACATGTCTTATGCAGATTGCCTCAAAGCCCTATCTTTAGACTTGCCTTTCTACACATGGTGAAAGGCAATCTGTGGTGGGCATACAAGGCATCCTTGGATCCCACTCTCATAGACCTTTTGTATATCTGCAAAATGAACAGCATCGGAATTATTCATTGCAGGGATTTAAACTTTGCTTTTTGACATAAATAGGACATATTGGAGGGACATGTATGTGTGTCAGACAATTCCCCTTCCCTGGAACAGGCTTCCCATCCATGTGAAGCACAGCTCTTCCATAACCCTATTCAAGAGAAAGCTGGACCAGTGAATGGGAAGTCATAAATACAGCCTGGGTCTAGCACCTGTCTCTAGTGGACAGAGCCAGTGTATAAATATTGACCTATCTTACATACCCTTGAAAATAGCCTCTAAGACACATAAAGTCATGAGATACAATAAGCATGCTTGGCTACACTTATAAAGGGTCCAGTAGTCATTATCCTAGTAAAGACCTATGAACCTACCAATTGACCTAGAAGGATATCATGACTACCTTCAAATTTTCACATTTTGATGTTTTCGTACAGCTTGTCTCTTTTGGAGGATTGGTCCTTTCTTTAACATTTGTAAATATTTCATATGAAATTATTGCTTTGCACTATGTTTTATATACCTTACCTGCATTTTTAAGGGATATCATATTAAGTTACTGCAAACAATACACTTTTAAATTCTGAAATACGATATTGAATAGTACACTATTCTCACTAATCTCTCTGCTGGCCATTCAATTGCTATTTTAATATCCACTTTTTCCCTGCCTAGCCATCTTGTAGAAGCAGTTACAATTTTGGAAGAAATGAATGTACTATACAATTATCATATTAATAAATAGTCTGTGGCCTTTAGAAACCAAAGCATTTTGTTAAAAACTGTCAGTAATACAAATAATTATTAATATTATACACATACATATACATACATGTATTTTATATATATATATATATATATATATATATATTTATATAAACATTTACACACACATGTTAATAGGTAGATATAGTTCCATATATTTTTTACTCGTACATATACATTTATGTTTATTATACACAAAAGTGTGCAGTTCTGTTTACCGATATGTTTATGCTTACTTATACCATTTGGATTGCATATATATAGATATTTGCACTTACACATATATTTTTCTTGTAGTTAGCTGTATTTATGCAATATTCATCCTCCATTTTTAAAGCTTACTTTACATAAGTTTAAAAAGAAAATGTTTAAATACTTTCTCTAGAACACTGGTGTTCTCACCCTAACCTGACCTACCCACCTGGCCAGGTGGTTAGGCTTGTACCTTCGCAGGTTGTTGTACCTGTGCTGGCACTGTGGCCCAGTGTGAGTGATCCCTTTCAGAGATGACAGGTGCCCACCCAACTCTTGCCAGATGTCACCTTTTTTCCATTCAGTGTCATATACTGGTCTTTCACTCTTGTCCAGCTATGATTCTTGCAATAGGTAGACTATGATTTTTGTCTCCTTTTCAGATCAGCTTGGAGCTTACCCTTGTGCCTTCAAAGGTGCTGCTATATTCATAAGTGCCAGTACCAAAGTGAATAATGTAGGTACAGGGCTGAGGTTCATAGGGCGGGATCCATACCCTCTGGGATGTGACATCAGCAAAGCCAAATGCAACTACTTTGAAGGGTCATTAAGTATGGAACTGCTATTATTGTATTGGCAAGTTTGATTTTACCAAACAGCATTTTCACATAGATACAGGCAATTATTTTTTAAAGGATTAGATATACATTTTTTTTTTGCTATGACAAATTAAAGTCATTTATTAAATTATTACTTTTTCATTTTCTTTTATGTGTTTTTGCTTCTGCACAGAAATGTTTTAACCTTTTTACACAATTGACTTTAAGGTGATGCATTATTCATTTTTGAAATTATGACTTTCTAACTAGTGTATCAGTTAATAATGTCTTTTCACTTTACTTTATAAATAACTCTTCTAGTTGGTTTTACTTTGCTGTAATAGAAGCCGCTGAGTGTTTTGAAATGATAAGGTATGTCACAGTATGTAATATGAACATGGATTAGACTTCACGATTATGCAACCTAACTGTTGTTGACTCCTCTGGTAAGGAAAGCCTTCTAGTTTGTGAATCTCATAAGTAAGGACATTGCATCCAAGACCAAGGATAACTCCCCTGTACTCGACCCTTATCAGACAACTAATAGAGTATAACACTCCTTTTGCATGTACCTCACCAGACACCTGCATCAGCTCGAGAGACTGCAGAGGTTTTTCACCATGAAAATTCATGGCCTCCAAAACATGACCTACATGAAAAGTTTGAAAGCCCTGTCACTGGACTCTGCATCCTACAGGCTGCTGAGAGTTGACTTGTGCCTGGCCTACAGAGCAGTCTCTGACCTTGCCCAAATGGAAATGCTGCATGTCCACAAATCAAATGGGACAAGAGTCACTCACTCCAGGGTTCTTAACCTAGCCTGTGACATTAACAGAACATGCTGGAGAGAGAGCTATATCTCCCAGAGATTGCCACTCCTCTGAAATTAACTCCCAATTCATCTGAAACAAAGCTCCTCAATGCTCCTATTCAAGTGCAACCTAGACAATCAGATGGGAGACTATAAATTCACCCTGGGGGTGACACCTATGTCCCTCTTGGACAGTGAAAACAAAAACCAGAAGACAAAATTACCCTGTACTTGTGAACGCCAAGGGAATTTTTGTATAGTCCACATTTGTAAATTCTCCACACTCAAATGGCTGCTGTAGACAGAATCCAGGATGAAATCAGTTATGTTAGATGCTAAATAAATGTCCACAAAGAGGTCCTATGCGACAAAATATCCATATGAATCAAGTAGTAAAAAAGATTTCTCCAAAAGCTTTATTGAACCAATACTGTGAAGCGCTTTTCGTCCCACTAATAGTGGGACTTCTTCAGACAAACAGATTCCAACAAAAACCAAGGTTTAAATACTGGTTTTGGCGCCAAAAAGGTGCCGTTGCTAGGTTACAGTTCTGTGCTTCAATTAGTTAAAGGTATAGTGTCCTAACAACTAATGAGGTGAATCTATGAATGAATTTAAAACAAAATCAACAAAACTTCAGAACCATTAAAAAGATTAAAAGCATCGCTAAGATGTCATTATTACAGTATCTAAATAAATACTAAATATAAAACAAATATAAAAATATATAAAGTATATATGGTAATACAAATCACATCTATATGTTACTACATGTTTCAGACTAAGGAATGAGCAGTAACAAACAAAAACCAGTATGTACAAAAGTTACTCAACTTGAGCACTGAATACATATATAAATAAATCACATCAAAGAATCGAGTAGTTACAAAAAAGAAAGGACGTTGTTGTGGGAAATTGCTATTGAATGATGATACAAAGTCACATTAGAACTAAAATAGTATGGTCAGAATCCCACCTAAAACACATACCTAACTACAAAGTCTAACAAGAGTCATGCATATATGTTCAGGATATACAGTGACACCTGAACAAAGAACTATTAGATAGTGCAATTAATGTAGCCAGGTCATGTAGAAAGCATGTGTATTGTAATTATAGAAGAAATATGGTAAAAATATATATGCTAACATGTAAACAATAAATTTAAAATCAAACAGCAACTAGTAAACCTATATAAAGGTAAAATGCAAGGTTACTAAGGACAAATTACTCCATAAGTGCGCGGTAATGTACAGAAATTCACTTCGAAAACAAAGCAAGCAAACCCCCCCCCCCACAAGAGTATATAACATGACAATGGTATATATCAACGTCGTAGGCTTCTCAATTTCAGTAACGGATATAATGTGATAGTCTCATTAAGGCCTGGGGGGGCATTGGCATGGCACCTAATCTGCCAAAAAAGTTCTAGTACTTCCAACAGGACTTCAAAGGGTCCTTCACGGCTGTCAGGTGATATGGTATCAATTGCTTTAAAATTTAAATTATGGCTAGGGTTGTCAATAATATGTTTAGCAAGTGCATTCTCTGTTTTCTTTTTCTTGATTGTGTATAGGTGTTCGTAGACCCGTTCTCGTAGTTTCCTGTCAGTTTTTCCTAAATAAAATGAAGGACAAACCTGGCACTGTGCCAAGTAAATTACTTTGGTTGACAAGCAGTTGAATTTATATTTGAGGTCATATGTAATGTTCCTTACTGTGAATGTCTGCCCTGTAATCATATGTGCACAATAATTACACATATTGCACTGATACATATCCACTCTCTGTGCTCCTAGTGACACATTGTTTTGTAATATCTGTTTCAAGTTTCTCCCTTTTTTCCAGACAATCTTTGGCTTAGGTGGTAATTTTATACTCAGAACACCATCGTTAGATATGATGTTCCAATTTTTATTAATGATGAGAGAAATAAAGTTACTGTCTAAGCTATAGGGAGTAGTAAAAGAAATATTGATATACATGGGTTCACTAGTACTTACAGGAACGGGTACTTGATTCAAGGCATTAAGAATTGGCATATAGGTACCTGCTTCTCTTTTTGATCCAACCTCAGACATAACTTCATCAATAAGGTGTTTAGGGTAACCTCTCATGGTAAACATAGAACACAAAAGTCTACATTCATCATGAAAGTCATCGTTCCTTGATACCATTCGGACCACCTGTACGAATTGACCTTTTACAACAGACTTTTTCTGATAAAGGGGATGGCAGCTTGAATAGTGTAATAAAGTATTAGAATAGGTATCTTTCCTGTGTATGTTAGCATAGTAAACTTTGTTTTTAAGGTCCTTCCTTAAATCTACATCTAAATAACTAATCCTGTGTCTATTGAAGTTGGATGTAAAAGTTAGAAAGTTAGAACTAGAATTAAAAAATGATACTAATTCATGTGCTGTATCTTCATTCCCTTCGATTAGAATAAAAATATCATCTAAAAAGCGTGTATAGTACCTGATCTTATTCGTAAGGTCATGATTTCTACTTGTTATATCCTGTTCCCAATAGGCCATGACTAGATTGGTGAAACTAGCGCCGCAAGGTGAACCCATGGCCACCCCTATTTTTTGTAAATAAATATTATTATTGAAGGTAAAAAAATTATAGGACAACACTAAATCAAGCATTTGTTCAACTAATTCTACCTCAAGTGTAGGTGCTTAGTGCTTTCTCAACATGTAACTAACATATTCAATACCTCCTGTGTGTGGTATGCATGTATATAAATCTTTAACGTCGACTGTTAAGAAATTAAATGAATCATTATACTCGACGTTGTTGATATTATACAAAAAAGACCACGAATCCTTACATATGTTTTTTTCTTTCAGTACATATTTTTTCAAAATTGAATCAATAATTTTGGCACATGGATACGTCATACTATTATGTCCATCTACTAGTGGTCGCATGGGGAGGTTAATTAGGGACTTATGAATCTTGGGGATGCCGAAAAGAATAGGAATCTTGGGTGCAAGCATGTTCAAATAATTAAATGTAGTCAAGTCAATCCTTCCCTCTATAAAGAAGTCGTTAAATGTAGATTTTATGATTTTATACGCTTGATACATTTCGTTCTTGAAAGATAATTGATAAGCAGTATTGTCGAGGAGAGATTCCATTTTCTCAATATATTATGATTGTGTCATTATAACCAAACCGCCACCCTTGTCAGGTTGAATAAACTGAATAGCAGTATTTTTTAATAATGTGAGAGACAATCTATCCTCTTTGGAAATATTAGGTCGTACATTAAACTGTTTGTTTAAGTAAAGCATATTCCTAAAGTCGCTTTCACACATTAATTCAAAGGCTGCCAAAACTGGATGTGTCGGTGGAATAAATGTACTTGCTATATGAAACTTGTTGTTGACCTCTTGGGCAGTGCCAGTCGATGCTGGTCATAAGCTTGCTTTGTGATTAATGACCATCTAACCACGGTCAGTTAGGGAACATGGGTATAACATGGCCAGGCCTGTAAGGACCCCATAGCCATTAGCCTAGTAACCTCATATAGACATATGGACCTTTTTTCCTTTTCCATGCATAGGGAACATGAAATATATTGTAATTGTTCATGAGTTCCTGAGGCCAGCTTAGCTCAGCACCACTCAGTGCAGCTCATCTGTAGCTATCCGAGGCCTAGTTATGTGAATTTGTTGACATAGGTTCATAGGTTCATAGGTAGGTACTAGGCTATCTGCCTGAAGGCATTTATAAGCCTAGCCAGAATGTGTTGGCTTTCGCCACCCCCTTAGATTAGTTCCCTGTGCCTCTGTCCAGCAGAGCCACTGAAGTGATCCCTGAGATAAACTTTCGGTTTCCCATCCACTCGCCAAGATTTCTTTTGAAGAGTGTTAGTGAGGACCTCTGCCTAATGTAGATTGGGATCTTGTTCCAAAGCATGGGAAGTCTCTGGGACAGGAATCTATCCCTCCAGCACGTCCTATTTATTGTTGTGGTGAGGTTTAGATCCCTAGAGCATGTGGCTCGCGGGGATAAGGTTTTCTTTAGGTGGAGCATGTCCATCAATTCTGGGTTGGACATGGCCTTGTATGTCAGGCAGAGATCACCTCTGAGTAGGTGGTATGCAACCGAGTACAGCTGTAATTTCTTCAGTCGAGCTGCATAGGGCATCTGTTTGAGACCAGTGATCCTCTTGGTGAGGTACTTCTGTGGTCTTTCCAGCTGTTGCAGGTGTCTTGTAAGGTACATCCCAAATGGGGCGTTGTACTCTATGATGGGTCTGATGAGTGATGAGTAGAGGGGCACAATAACCTCTTTTGATCTGGATGGAAACCCTTTTGTGATTAGGTGGGCCACATAGAAGGATTTTCTAACCACTTTGGCAATGTGATTATCAAAGGTAAGATTACTATATACTTGGGTCCCCAGATCCCTTATTACGTCTTCCGTATTTAGGGGACTACCACCTATGTGGTAGTTTGTGGGTACTTTGTTTTATCCAAAGGGGATGACTATGCACTTTTTGGCATTTAGCTTGAGGCCATGATTTTGACACCAGGTATCCATCTCAGTGAGACCCTTTTGGAGGATGTCTGTGTCAGCCGGAGAGTCAATTATAGCCCCTAGTTTGCAGTCGTTTGCAAACTTGGTCAGCCATAGTCCTCCTGTGCTTGCCTGTACCTCAGAGAAGTATATGCTGAACAGGAGGGGTCCTAGGACTGAGCCCTGGGGAACTCCACTTGTAACCGATTTACAGTCGGACCTAGCTCCCGCAACTTTCACCATGTGGGTTCTGTCTGTGAGCCAGCTGGCAACCCATCTTGTGACGTAGGGGTTTATGTTCAGGCTGGTGAGCTTGTCTATAATACAATAGGTTCATAGGTTCATAGGTTGGTACTAGGCTATCAGCCCTAGGGCCTATACAAGCTTAGCCATAACAATTCCCTGGCTATTTCTTCCCACACTATTTACTTCCCTGGACCCCTGTCTAGCAGGGCGACTGACATGATTCCCCAGAATGGGGAATGGTGTCGAAGGCCTGCATTGTGTTGCCAGCATGCATATTGCTGCACTAGGGATCAAGATCTGTCATTCATGAATGAGAAATCATGGTGGAGTAATTACAGAAAATTGGTAGGAGAAGGGTTTCCGCAGTGGAATGATAAGTGTTGCAATACTATGATGCACTTGATTATGCTGTACAGGTTAATACAATACAGTTTTAACTGGCTGAGTTTGAACTTGCAGGATGTGTATAGATATGTGTGTTTTTCATCATAAATGTTATTGTAGTCAGATCTTTGATTTATTTGTAATGAAAACAGGCATGCTTTCATTGCTGTCTGGCTTGGCTGATGACTGGATCAAGCATCAGTATATAACTTTTGCATGTTGTTTTGGGTAAATGAGTGATGCAGTAGCAGGGATCCAGACAGAGAAAAGATACTTTTAATCATGAGATGTGTCCTCATGGCAGCATAGCTCTAAACTGTTCAGATTTTCACAGAATGTCCACATATTTGACTCATATTTTTGATCCATTCTCATAAAATTGTAATTTTCGGGCAAATTGCCGACAAATCATTAAGGACTGTATTCAGAAAACAATGGCAGACATTTGATTTTCAGATTTAATATCCTTCAGAAAATTCATGCTAATGCTAAACCTTTTATTCTATCAACTTTCTTAGTTTGTAAGAGCAATATTTAAAAAGCGTCCATATTTCTGGGCCTTTGACCCCCCCCATTAATTATGGCTTTGTCCAGATTTCTTGCTCTAAGAGGTTGAGAGGTATGCATGGCAGTCCTTAGGACGTATGGCAAACACCTTTTTGGAAAAAGGGGTACCCAAACAAGCAGAGAAGGCAAAGGCCTGGACTCAAGTGGTTATGGATATACATGATGTCAGTGGAAGGAACCACACATTAACATGGTGCAAGAAGAGGGTCAATGATATGGTAGGACATACCACAGCAAAAGCAAGGGAGAATGCAGCAGCCCATAACACTATTGGAGGGACCTCAAAGACTTATTCCTTTAACACCTGATGAGGAATACCTCCTTTCCATTCAGAGTATGACTTCAAAACCAATGAGAATGGCATGGGCATAGTCATAGGTAGCATGGATACTGGTTATTACCCACATATGCAGCATCAAGAGATGTCTGCTCAGGAAGGTTGGTTTGACCTCCATAACATATTTACGTAAAGAAATGACTTCTCAGGTGAAATAATTACATGTAACACATGACATTTATTATTAATAAGTAAACCCTCCACTTTTGCACCTAACGACATTGAACAGAGATTGCATGGTAAGTGTCCTCCACACCTCATTACACAGCATACAGTAGCGTACTCTGGTATCTGAATAGTAATGTGATCAAGTCATTTTTTAAGGATTCAGCAGAAGAAATGAGCAGTTCCATTAAACCAGATGATGACAGCCTAGTTAAGGCAACCTGAGGAAATTGGCACAGAGCTGCCAAGTTTAATGGCAGGCTAACACACCCCACAACATGTAACTAACTCTGCTGGAAGTGATATTGGATCACAAAGTGAAGTACCTGTTAATATTATACTACAGGCTGCAGAAGGAGAAAATGCATTTACCTCAACAGCAGTGTATCCAGACCCACAGGAACACAATCTGGATGATGGCAGAAATTCAGAAATAACAGCATTCACTGTGACAACTTTACAAATTAGTGCAAGGCATGGGCACATGTCACAGCTACCTCAGGAAAGACATAAAGCACTGGCTGTCTAACAGAAAATGCACAGTCACATGGATAGGGCTCATGCTACTGCCAAAGAAAGTCAGCTAGAAATGGTCAGAGTACTGTAGTGTGTCTGTAAGGATTTCCAGTACCACATGGCAATGGTAGTGAGAAGGGATAATGTCACGATCACATTGAACCATAATATGGTGAAGCACACAGCATCCAAGTCCACCATCATTCGTTCACTAGTGAGGACTTACCAGATTCAAATAGGAGTAATTATTGGAAGTGGAAGAGGATGTGGGTACTGTCTGGACACATAGTGTATATCACGTAGTGCTTCTAAACAAGGGAGTGGAAAAAATTAGGGGGAAAAGCACAACAGAATTCATGAAAGGCCACATCAGCATTATCTACATTTAGGAAAATCTCTCATTCGAGGTCTTATAAGATCAGTGCCTTTAGGATCACTTGAATCCAGTAGGTCATGTCATAACAGGAAGTCATCATCCACCTCACATGATATCCCTTTCTTGAGATCAGATGCACCTTTACCTACCCTGTTTTTAGGAGACATTGTATATGATCAGTTTGTCCTTGAACTGCTGTGACTCAGGCTAGACATTTCAGATACTTAAAGTATGAAATGTAGCATTTCAGTACCATGACTTTCACTTCACTGATGTTAATGTTTAACTTCAAAGGCAATTTGTAAAATTAAATAAATAAATTATAATTTCAGAATTAATGTGTGTGCAAGGTAACCCAGTGTTAAAAGTTTTGCATGTACATGTATTTTATTTCAGTAATGGTAACTCTTACAATTAAAGAAAATAATAACTATGGTGGTGCTGCGATAGCATTGTCGCCTCACAGTAAGACGCTGTCCGGTTCGATTCTCAGCTAGAGTGTCATCTGCGTGGAGACATGCATGAATGGGCATACCTTCGTTGAAGGTTGTGCGTCAGGGCTGGCAACTCGGCATGTAAAAACCTACTGCCAATCATTAGCGGACCGGAGTTCTGCTGTGGTGACCCCTAACAGGCAAAAGCCTAAAGACACAACAACAACAACAATTTGAAAATAAACGTGGAGGGCACAGCATGCAAATTGCAATGTTTAACATCATTAAGGGCCATTCCAATATCATAAGTTTCAATTGAGCAATGGTAAAGCTGATAATTGCATAGAACATAAAACAAATACTACACACTATTAAGGAGATAATACACACCTCAAAAAACAGATTACATCAACATTGGCATTGTTGCCGTCTCCCCCTCAGCACTTGTATAAATGATGATTGCTAGTTCTGAGGACACAAGTTGGTGTGTATGACAGTGAATTAATCTGATGTGTGATACCTATATAGAAAATAGTACATTTTTTCTAATATGTCATAGGTAAAACTGAATAAGCACTGCATAGTAAAAAAGGTAGTCCTCCCATGCTGGTCTTGCAGACTGTTTTTCCACTTGCTCCCTAAATTGCTGTGTACTCCCAGCATTCAGAACACTGTTACAGCTCTTTTTAATGCACAAAAATCCAACTCTGTGAAGCCTAAAAGATACCAGAGGTTTATGCTGCCCTGAAGAACCAAACACTAGTAAATCCCTAAATTGCTGTGCATTCCCAGAATTCGTGACCCTGCTACAGCTCCTTTTATTGCACAAAAATCCAACTCTGTGAAACCTAAAACATACCAGGAGTTTATGCTGCCCTGAAGAACCAAACAGTATTGTATCCCTAAATTCTTGTGCATTCCCACTGTTCATGACACTGCTTCAGCTCCTTTTACTGCACAAAAATCCAACTCAGAGAAACCTAAAAGATACTGGGAGTTTATGCTGCCCTGAAGAATCAAACACTATTATATTCCTAAACTGATGTGCATTGCCAGCATACTTGGCCCTGCTACAGCTCCTTTTACTGCACAAAAATCCAACTCTGAGAAACCAAAAAGATACTGGGAGTTTATGTTGCCCTAAAGAACCAAAAACTATTATATGTATATTTCACCACATAAAGGTTATTTTGAAAGCTGTATTGCTCAATACACACATCTGAGCCAGCAGCAGGGATTTTTTACTCTATTTCTCCCCCCTCCAATATTATTACAGTAGCTTACACATAGTGCTGGATTATAGTTTTTTCTGTAGTCCCTATAGTAATTTGGTCACCAGATGTCTTTTGAATTTTATATCTTCCCTATAGACTCCCTTCCCAACTTAAATGTATTTTGTTTTACTTTTTCCATTGTTCTGTTTAACCATAGTCCTCTTACTATACACATTTATTTATACTCCCAGCTGCCCTACCAAGGCAGTCTCACTAATATCTAAAATAACAAGTGTTATAGCTAATGGACAAGCAAATTTACTCCTAAAAAGCCAATAGTTCAGAGCAATTGAACATTTTTAATTACACATACCTGGAATTTGGCTCTTCCCTCTCCATTTGCCCTTTACTACACTCAAGCTTATTCTGCTACCCTACCCTACTCCCATTCCCACCCACCCCCAGGTTCCTGACCTTTATACCTAATTAGCCACTCCCCTAAGCCTCTCTCTCACACTAACTTCATTTCAATATAGCCACTCCTCTTCTCACTCTCTTTAATCCACATCACTATCTACCTTCACTCCACATCACCTCACTCACACAATACCCAAATTGTACTATCTCATCAGGCTAATACCCCCCACCTGATCCCCTCACTCTAACCACAAACTACATAGAGTATAGCCACACCTAAATGCCTACTCACTCCTGTAAAGATACCTACTAAAACTTCACAATGATACAATAACACTTTGTCTGAGCAAAATGTGGCCCCCTAATCTTTACATTAATAATAAGCCTCACCATCAACTCACACTTAACCTCCTACCACTGCACTAGCAAGTCAAAATTTCAGACTAAATTCCCTACCTGCCCTACCCATTCACAAGACAAACCAGCCTTCTCAGTAATATCTCCTTCTATCTACATCTCAAATCCTGACCTTGCCACATTTAAAGTAACCCCACACCAATTAATAACCACATTTCCTCAAAATATAACACATCTATACGCAACATAAACATAAGGAGTATACTGAACAAAATCGCAGAACAACACACTACCCTGGCCTTCTATTCCCCCGACATAGTCCTCCTCACAGAGACCTGGATAAAACCACTAAACAATAATAATGACTTTGTTCTACCTGGTTACAATGTTCTTAGGCAAGACAGAATATCCAAAAGAGGTGAAGGCATTGCTCTCCACTTCAAAAACAACCTGACCATTGAATTGTTAGCCACCAAACAACCCAAGTTCAATAATGCAGAAACTATGTTCACTAAGCTGAAAGTCAACTCAAAAAACACTTGCATAAAATTGGTGCCTTTATACACCCCAGCAATAACATTAACACAGTAGAATCCATTCTAGACTGGACATCCCAAAAATTTCTCCTAGAAACAATCATACTAGTTGATGTTAATATCGACTGGTTCTTGAGACAGAAGCCCGAAAAATACCCAGTGAGTCCCCAGTCTGTTTCTGGAAGGTCTCTGTGGCATGTATAGTGAGGGGTATACATACCTCAATATCTACAGGGGTAGGAATGCCTCACATTCTCCCAGTACATGTGTGTGGGCCATACATACTCACTAAGATCCTTAGAATACTCCTGTTCACGCTGAACCTATCCAGGACTTCCTGATTATCAAAACTATGATGAGTTATTCTTTGTCTGTATCTCCACTGCTTAGTGCAACTGGTTTTGGCTTGGGGGAGACAAGCAGCTCACACTAGGAAATAACAAAGCTAGCAGCAAGACAGAACACTTTCACCAATTGCAAAGCAGATAGTAAAGACAAGATTCTGGCTTTTATAATGTATCTACTGATGGCACATAAATATGTCAAAACATGACTATAAATTGCAAACAGGCAGAAAGAGTGTTTATTAGCATACAAAGTTTTGCCTCATTTCTCATACCATCTCAGTATTACTTATTTGCATATGTTTAGTTGAGGCCCTCATGAGTTAGCATAAATGACCTCTATGAATTGCACCAGAGCTGTATTTCCTTGCAAACAGAGCTGATTGCCCCTAAAACAAAATGGTGCATAGTCCTAGAGTTAATAAACAAGAAACTTCCTGTAGCCAAAAAGCTAGAGTTCACACTTTTCTACATGGTTGTTGAAAATATTTATTAAACATGACAGCTGCATATGAATGATTCATGAGGGTTGTAGTTAAAATGAAAAGTGAACTGAAAAGGCTAGGCAGGGATTCAATGTTGAAAGGTATTGTGCTCCACAATTTATGTCTCCCAAATGAAAAAGCTCAATTGTTATAATGAATAGCTTGAGGTGAGGAAAGTTAAGGGGTTGGTATCTGATAATTGAAGCTATCTGAAGTCTCATTTTTAGGGAAGGAACCTGGTAGGTGAGAGTGGTTACAGTTAAAAATTTGATGTATTAGTAACGGAATGAAAATAGTAGGGGAGTGTGGTTAATTATTTTATTTTATTTATTTATTTATTGACATTTGTTAACCGGGTTAGTCCAGCTGGGCTAGGAGCACTTTTTCAGTGGAGACCCGAGGAGAAAAGCTCCAGTTACAGACAGTTTAAGTATACATAACAGTTTAGTTTGCAATTAAAAACAATTATTATTAGCAGTAAAATTTAAAGCAATTCACAGTAATAAGTTAAGAGGCATAACAGGGATAAGATCAGTAATGCTAAAAGTACAAATAAGTACTGTACTTCAAAAAAAATTTTTTTCCCGTAGCTTATGTATAATTGATGTAGTAAGGTGTATAGCAAGTTCATGAATAGGGTGGAAGGGATATCTAGAGGTGTAATGTGATGTTAGAGAAAAATATGTGGGAGATAATATGCTGAGAGGATTGTATGAGATTGTGGTAGAAAGGAATAGTATTGGAGTAGTAAAAAAGTATGCTGAGAAGTTGTATGGAAATGTGTAATACAGAATAGTAATGGAGTTCGGAAGGGTCATGACAAGTACAAATTTCGGTTCTTATAAAATGTAGTTTGAGTTCTTTCTTAAATTGTATAGGGTGTGTAATGGAGCGGAATTGGGATGGGAGGTTATTCCATGCCTGGGATAGGGTAGATTTATATAGTAGTCTACCGATAGTTTTTTTGGGTTGGTAAATGTCAAGGATTTGTTGGTTAGAAGTACGAAGTGTGCAAGCTGGTGTGTAGATGGATACCAAGGAGGAAAGGAGAGGGCAGGAGGAAGGTTTATAAAGTATATAGTGAATAATTTGTAACTGAGATAGAAGAAGTTGTCGAGGGAGTTCTAGCCATTGTAGTGAGTTGAGTGCGAGGCAGTGATGTAAGTTATGTGGGGAGTTTGTGATGAATCTTGCTATTTTGTGGTAGGTCTGTTGGAGTTTGGCCAGTGTAGTGGTTTGAATATTATTTAGTACTGGGGTGGCATAGAGAAGGGAGGGGAGAAGAACAGCCTGAGCCAGGGACAGTCTAGCATCGTTGGTCAGGAATCTACAGTTTCGGTGGAGCATACCCAACTTTTGGTGAGTTTTTTTTTACTTTATTGTTAAAGATATTGTGTATTTAGAAAAAGCAGAAGATAACATGGCTCTTTGTTGATTTGTAAGATTTTTAATTTGGTAAGGGAGGTGAAGTGGCATTCAAAGTAGGATGAGTTATTCACAAATCTATATATTTTGTGTAGTAAAATTTGTAGCCCATTGCAGTTAGTGAAGGATCCTGCAGTCACAAGTAGAAGGCCATATTCTATCATTGGCAGTAGCGTGTCTTTTTCTGTAGTGATTCTTACCACATATGTTAATTGGTAGGAGATTCTATAACTGATAGCTGGAGTGATCTTTAGACTAATTGCTACATAGGAGGAGAAGGTATATTATAGGTCAATGGAAACCTAGAAATATAAAGCACAAAACAGAGTCTAAGTTAATCCTTATTGTGAAATAACACAGCAACAATATGCTTCTAGTATTTGTGCTAGTTAGTTAAACCTGAAGAAAGGGGTGGCCACAGTGGTGCAGTGGTTAGTGTTGCTGCCTCACAGCAAGACGTTCTCCAGTTCAGTTCTCAGCTGGGGTGCCTTCTGTGTGGAGTCTGCATGTTCTCCCTGTGGTCGCATGGGTTTCCTCCCACATACCAAAGAAATGCTGAATTGATGTGAGTGTGAGCATGTGTGTGCCTTCTGTGGAAGGTTGGCACCAGGCTGGCAACTCAGCCCTAGGTGTGAGTGTGTGCGTGTATGTGCCTTCTGTGGAAGGTTGGGCACCAGCCTGGCAACTTGGCCCTAGGTGTGAGTGTGTGCATGTATGTGCCTTCTGTGGAAGGTTGGGCTCCAGGCTGGCAACTCGACACCATAAAACTCCACTGCCAATTGTTCTACAGACCGTTGTTCTGCTGTGGCAACCCCTAACCAGGAAAAACTGAAAGAAGAAGTTAAACCTGAAGAATATAACTAGGAGTGAAGTTTTTGAGATGATTTTCAAGTGTATTACTTACGGAGGAGTGTTATGAATCTGAAATCTAGATAATGTCATGAGCAAGAAATAATGCTAGAATGTAATGAAAATAGCAGGATCAAGGACTGGGCCACTGCAACGACTATGCTAACCTGCTGAGGAGTGAATAAGGCACTTCCTACATTAACTTTGAAGGAGCATTAGCTTAAATTGGAGATAGAGTGGGACAAAGCCCTGACTGCAGCTCAACTGATCTGAGTTCAGTTAGCAGTTTGTGCTCTTGATGTTACAATCAGGAATGATGGACATGTCCATCCTGAGAGGTGGACTTATTATACTTGGGTAAACCTTACTGTTGATCCTGATAGAGGTTAGGGACACTGCTTGTGGAGGAATGGATGGTATGCCATGAGCCACTGAACGGCATGAGAGTGTGTGGATGTATTACAATCCAAGGATTTAAGAGTATGTATAAGCAATTCTGGAAGGTTGGTAGTGTTGTATATGAACTTAGTGAATGAAATGGTAAATAAATGTCTTGATAGATTTCAGTTTTTAAAAAAAATGTGTTATCAAGTTGCCTTCCTTTGTTAAAATTAGAGAGAAGAGATCAGTGCATATAGTTAACAACTTAGCTACACAACTTCATTACCACAAAGAATATGACTGTCAGATTGGCTATTGTTCAGCTATACATTAATTGCTACTTGAAAAAAGGTTACACACTGTGTGGTAATGAATATTACATATTGTCAAGTACCCAGTACATCTAACTATTCAGTATTTGCCAATAAGCTAAATAATTAGCAGGCTGCTTACACCAGGATATATATGACCATGGCACACTGTATCATATGTATACAATGTCTATTTTAAACTCCAATGCTACTATTGGACATGTTTTCTGTTCCTAACATAATCCTTTTTGTGTTAACATACAAGCAACCAATGGTGCAATATTTTGATTTATGGATGTCTCTCCACCATGTATTTAGATTTCTGATAATGGCTTAAAATGGTACAAGCAACTCTTTATTATCTACTGCAATGTATCGTGTTTTTGCTATGTGGCCTGGGTTATTGTTGACAATGGTCTTTGGAAAAGTTCATTTACCTGGTTAACAAATGTAAGCAAATAAAAAATAAATAAAAACATTTGTTGCAAAAACTAAAAAGGTAAAATGGGAGGCATCAAATCACAGGGCAAAATAAAGTGTTTATTAATCTTTACAGATCACAAGATCTACTATTATAATTTGAGTATCATCTGCTTGAGTTTCACAAACTCACAGCCAACTCCTGAATGCAGCTCTACCTGTGACTGGTAGAAAGTAAATCAAAAAGTATTTGTTTGCTGGAGTCAAGCCCTCTACATCCCACAATGTGGGTCTCTGCCCCAACATCCTGGTCTCTAAATATACTGCCTAGAAAGTCACACTAACCCATAGAAATTAAATTCAGTGAAACAGTCTTTATACTGAAGTGTCTCACACCTGAGTACAGAAACAAATGTTTATCTGTAAGCATGTAAGCTGCAAGGAGCAGAAAGAGAGTAAGTAAAAGTCAGCCCTGAATGAATACATCTATGGATAGACTTCAGGAAAACAAGTCTAGCTTGGAATTTGAACAAATTACGGGTCTATATTATTTGCATGAAAACTGAATCGCGCGAACACGTATTGAGCGACACGTAATGGGCGAAAGCCCAAAACATCGAATTCCAAACATGACAAAACCAACTTACAAATACTGTCACTAACTGTTGTATGCAGGGGAGCAAGCCCCCCTGCACCCCCCCACCCCCCTACTTAAATATACCAACTCTGAGATCGCACTCCATTGAAGCAAAGGGAAAAATTCCCTATGGCGGTCTCCATTCATACCTTCGATATTCTGAATATCCGCTCTTTATGTGTCGCTCAGTATGTGTTCGCATGATTCAGTTTTCGTGCAAATAACACAGACCCACAAATTACATACTTGAACTGCTATTTGTTTCTAGCATTTGTTTTCTGTTGAACTTTGTTGTCAGCAGCTAAACGGTATGGTTTTGACTGCTACTCTCCACTTTCACAGATTAATTTATGCCTTTGGTGGCTCCATACATTTATCTCAATTTTTATTTTTTTTTTAAATTTTGGATACTCCTCCCTTTCAATGACTATTAAGCCCTCCCACCACTGAACCTACAATTTCTGTCAGTGGTGAAAGACCACCTCACCTGCCTTTTCTTCCCTTGTAGAAAAGAGCTGGGTGCTGAAAAGTGTGTGTGTGCGTGTGTGTGTGTGTGTGTGTGCGTGTGTGTGCGTGTGTGTGCGTGTGTGTGTGTGTGTGTGTGTGTGTGTGTGTGTGTGTGTGTGTGTGTCTGTGTGTGTGTGTGTGTGTGTGTGTGTGTGTGTGTGTGTGTGTGTGTCTTTGCGTGTGTGTGTGTGTGTGCGTGTGTGTGTGTGTGTGTGTGTGTGTGTGTGTGTGTGTGTGTGTGTGTGTGTGTGTGTGTGTGTGTGTGTGTGTGTGTGTGTGTGTGTGTGTGTGTGTGTGTGTGTGTATGTGTGTGTGTGTGTGTCTGTGTAGTGGTACTGTTATGGAAAGGAATTTTACTAAGGTATTGGTTAGTTCAGTGGAAGAGTAAGGGTTAAGTTTGGCGCACAAAAGTAATATGGTGCAGGGAGGCTTTAGTAAGGCTTTAGTAAGGTAATGTATAGGGCTGTGGTTAGGTCAGTGGAAGTGTTAGGGTTAGGGTTAAGTTTGGCGCACAAAAGTAATATGGTGCAGGGAGGCAAGTCCTATTTTTAATATAATTTTAAGAATACAACCTTGCTTGATTTGTGAGTGACAAGAATGGCAAACCCGAAGCATAATTCAGCTTGTCTGACTTTAAAATATTAAAGACAATAAGTTACACAGTTTGTTAGCACAGCATCGTTTAGGACCTCTCAATACTAAAGGAATGAAAACCAACCAGGCAAAAAAGAGATGTCAGGATGCAGTCTTATCCTCACCGCAACTACAGCAGTATTTTCAGCTCATCTTTGATCAGATAGATTTAACTTTAACTGTAAATGAACAAAACAGTGAGAAGTTTCTTTCTAACAGCAAATGTCTAGTGCAATCATTATATCACAGCAGGAAGAAAAATGCATTGATGTACCAAAACAAGCACTGTCAAGTTCTTAGGGTCCCTTCTTCAGCAGCCATAATGCATTTAAACAATGTATTTTTTTCTTAAAATTTAAGAAATTGAATAGGTTTTATATCTATGAATTATAAAAAAAATAATCATAGATTCCTAGAATTTTATAGTGAGGGTACTATAAGGTGTTAAGATAAAGAAGAGAGAGTATGTACTTTCAACTGGCTGAGTTGTTTGTCAAGGCTTAAAGTCTCTCAACAAGGTACTCTGGAGGTGTAGTAATGGAAACATAACCACACCATACAAGAGTTATGGTCATATCAGAGGATGAGGTGACAGAAGAGGAAGAGAGTGCCGTGCATTCCTAATCTCACTCTACAAGCACTGACCTAGTGGTCATATGACGGGGAAATTATGCTTTGTACAAATAATAATCTTGGACATAGAATGACAGTACGTGAATTCTAGTCTTATAATAATCTCGGACATAGAATGATAGTACGTGAATTCTAGTCTTATGCTTTTGTTTTCTCTTTAGTACCATCAGATGGAAACCTCAGTGTTGCATATCTTGTGTTCTGGGATGATGTTAGTTGTTATCCTGATCTACAGGGCATTCTAAGGAAAAAAAAACAGGAATACAGACAATGCAGACCAGTTACTAGTAACAAATGTACTATAGCAGCTTCCTTAGCATACCCACTAAACTATTGTGTGTGTGTGCGTGTGTGTGTGTGTGTGTGTGTGTGTGTGTGTGTGTGTGTGTGTGTGTATGTGTGTGTGTCAAAAAAAAAACAAAAGAACACTGTAAATCCAAATATGAATATGTATAAAATATATTTCATATGTTGATTTTTGTTTTGCAAATTATATACTGTATATTAAACTGCATTTCTGAAACCACGGGATTATTCTTGCTAAATTTTTAATGTACATAATATCATTGTGGATACACACACACACACACACACACACACACACACACACACACACACACACACTGTCAATAATCTCATCTACTGTTTCAGAGCTTCCCTAGTACTATGATGTAAAGTCTGCGTCATGAGGTACTACATAAATCCTTTTATTTCTTCTCTTTTTCTTGTGATTATAGTGAACTGCACAAACTTACTCACCTTTCCACTAATATTGTTAAAAATGTAGATGCGATTTAGGACTTTTATAGTACTTTTGTTACTGGAACATAGATGTACTGATCTTTCAAGTGCATCTACAACAAGTGCTGTTATGGGAAACCAGTATGTTTTTTAAACATTCCTGTCTGTGTATAATGGCAAACCTATTGAAGCATAGTATAACATGCATTATGTAACTGACAGACACTGAATAACGAGTCCATCATTTCTGTCAGCAAGCTATCATTAATGTACTACCATGCCATGGGTAAACCAATTCTACTTTTCAAAAGTAAGTCTTTCTTTTTGCTCATATTCCCTTTAATTTTGTTAACAACATAAATAAACTGGCCCTTTTCAGATCTTTTTTAAGTAAAACCAAAGCTGTAAGTTTAAAGATACATATAATATATATAGAGCATTTAGTAAAACAATTCAAGTAGTATATTTTCGGATGTGTTAAAAAACAAAACTATGTAGAAAAAGGGAGAAAATGTGGCTTCTTTTCAGGGGAAACACAATAATGATGGATTATAAAATAAGAGTCTATATATATGAGAGCCTTACAGGGATCTAATGGCATGCTTTTGTTAACTGACAAACTATTATAGAATATGTTGAAAATTATGTATTGCATATGTATACAAAAAAAAAAGAAAGAAATAACCTGCACAAGAGTATGGGAAGTATCATAGCTAAGTAAAGCTGATAATGGGTTTCTGGAATGGCCAACACTCATGGCTAAAGTAAACAGGATCTTAAAAATCCAAAACAGAAACTCATATTTATTAGTGCACGTTTTATGGCATACATTTAAAGAAGTTTGGGATCATAATGTTGGAAAAGGGTAATCATTTGAAATTATATTGGGACCCACTAAAGTGAGTCCTGACGTATGGAGACTGAATAGCCAAAAGATCGGATTTACATATACTGGATCCGAGATGACATTTCTCAGAATATTACCTTTTCTCTGAGGTATGGCAATCTTGGAAATGGTATATACAAGTTCAGAGGGTGTGCAAACTTGCCTTCCCACATGGCGGAGGGGTGCAAGGAGTCCCCCCCCCACAAAAAGAAGTTTAAAAGAGAAGAGTGATTTTTGAGATTTGCACTTCTCCTGTGTTTTTGGTCTTTTTTTTTTCAGCTTGTTGGCAGTCGGCATTGCCAACATTTCAATAGGGAACCACTGGAAAAAAAGTAGAAACATTTCTTTCTCATTATCTTGCTAATGAATAAGGACAGAACCTTATTTTATTGAAATTGGTATTGTGTATTTGGGATCCTTATTTACTGGTATTGTGTATTTGGGATCCTCATTCACTGCTGCAAAGTTTTTGTCTGGCTCCTGTAATGACCTCATAAACTTCCATCCCCAGTAGGGAGTAGAAGTAGATCGCCAGGCCTAAATAAATCACACATGCATCACACATACACACAGAGACAATTTAGAGTCAGCAATCCACTGACTGCATGCCTTTGAGATGTGGAAGGAAACCACAATGTCAGATATGCAAATTCTACATGGAAGGCACCTTAACAGGGAAACAAACTGGAGGCAACAATGTTACTCACTGCAACACTGTGCTGTTTGTATCTGGGATCAGCATTACTGAAAAATAACCACTTATCCTCACAAACTGATGAAGCCTAAATACATCCAGCCAATGTTTTTTTTTCCTAGTTTTCTTTCTTTCTTTCTTTCTTTCTTTCTTTCTTTCTTTCTTTCTTTCTTTCTTTCTTTCTTTCTCCCCTGACCTTAGGGTGTTTTTTTTGTGTGTGTGTTTTTTTAGTAGCTGCGGGATCTCTTGTTATGATGTAGCATAATCACGTGCAAATCTTTTAAAATTTTAGACAAAATATCAAAGTCACTTGCTAAAACAAGATATAAAACATTCAGCAAGTTGTGATGCTTAGCAACCGCCACCTTCAGAATACAGCAGGATTTGTTATTAACAGTGACTGATTTCAGTCTCTGTGACAGTTGCAACATCCATTGTATGAATCACAAATGTCCTATAAAAACAGCAGCTAACAGGCTGTCTTCTTCTTCTTCTTTCGGCTTCTTCCATTAGGGGTCACCACAGCAGATTATCTGTTTCCATTTCTTCCTGTCCTCTGCATCTTGCTGTGTCACACCAACCACCTGCATGTCCTCTCTCACCACGTCCATAAACCTTATCTTAGGCCTTCCTCTTTTCCTGTTACCTGGCAGCTTCATCCTTAGCATCTTTTTCCCAATATACTCTGCATCCCTCCTCACCATCCAAACCAATGTAATCTTGCCTCTCTGGCTTTGTCTCCAAACCTTCCAACCTGGGCTGACCCTCTAATATACTTATTCCTAATCCTGTCCATCCTCGTCACACCCAGTGCAAATCTTAACATCTTCAACTCTGCCACGTCAAGCTCTGACTCCTGCCTTTTTGTCAATGCCACTGTCTCCAACCCATATAACATAGCTGGTCTCACTAACTCTCTTGTAGACCTTCTCTTTCACTCTTACTCGTACTTGTCTGTCACAAATCACTCCTGACATGCTTCTCCACCCACTCCATCCTGCCTGTACTCTCTTCTTCACCTCTCTTCCACACTCGCCATTACTCTGAACTGTTGATCCCAAGTACTTAAACCCATCCACCTTCGCCACCTCTACTCTCTGCATCCTCACCATTCCTCTATCCTCCCTCTCATTCACAAACATATATTCTGTCTTAGTCCTGCTGATCTTCATTCCTCTTCTCTCTAGAGCATATCTCCACCTCTCTAGGGTCTCCTCCACATGTTCCCTACTCTCGCTACAGATCACAATGTCATCTGCAAACATCATAGTCCACGGGGACTCCTGTCTGATCTCATCTGTCAACTTGTCCATCACCATTACAAATAAGAAAGGACTCAGAGCTGATCCTTGATGTAATCCCACCTCCACCTTAAACGCATCCGTCACTCCCACCGCAGACCTCACCACTGTCACACTACCCTCGCACATATCCTGTACCACTCTTACATACTTCTCTGACACTCCCGGCTTCCTCATACAATACCACAGTTCCTCTCTAGGCACCCTGTCATATGCTTTCTCTAAATCCACAATGATACAATGCAACTCCTTCTGACCTTCTCTGTACTTCTCCATCAACACTCTCAGAGCAAACATCGCATCTGTAGTGCTCTTTCCTGGCATGAAACCATACTGCTGATCACTAATCATCACCTCCCTTCTTAACCTAGCTTCCACTACTCTCAGGTTGTAAGAAATTATAATCATCAGGGACACTGTGATCCAAGTCTATGTTTGTCAGGAATTTCCTATCAGATGTATTGTTCATACCATTTAATGCACTTCTAAAGGTTATAAAATGTTACAAGTGTGGCACCTCTGAAAATTGGATCATCCTATACTTGAGGACCATTGTCTGAGCTGTAGCCAATTTTGCACTGGGTCAGGACTTCTTTCAAATCATCTGGAAATCAACCCCAGGTGCTTGAGTTAAGTATTTCCTTAACTAATTTGGAACTTGTAAAGGAAACCAAAATTGTGGAGACAGTTGTGTGAAGCTGTGTTGCATTTCAAACAGAAGCTCTGTAGTAACAAGACAGAATGCATATGATGATTAGCGAATTTATCTTTTATTTATTATATGAGTGTCTTGAAGAGAAATTAAGATCTATGTTCTGAGAAATGAAAGGAGGTGGATAAATGATCTATGCCTTGGCATTTAATTTGTTCTGAGGCCCTGAGCTTCATCACAGTGTGCTCAGCTGTCAGTTTTGTTTATCTCTTAAAAATGAAGATTCGCTTGAAAGGGTGAGTTAACAACCACATTAAATATTAGGATTGTAGGACAGAATGCAATATAAAAAGTGTGAATCAAAGCTATGAGATTTTCCCAAATGACCAGGATGCTTTTTTAGAGTTTAAATGAGTATGCCACAAGAGTTTGGTGTTAACCTTATGTCAGCATAGTTTCATCCCACACAACACGCGCCACATCATTGTTTTTTTGGAAGTTATCAGTTTGAACAGAGCATTACCAGTCCGAACAGTGGGATCTTTCAGACCTCACCACCTAAATGTAGACTAAAAAATATAGTTTTGATTTTCCAGATTTAAGCTGTAACTTGTAACATATGCCCTGATTATAGCCTTTGCTCTCAATGAGACATAGTCATGTAAAACCAAAACCACGTGCGTTGACTCAGATGTAGCAGTGCGCTATAGTTTGTCCTTAGGGGAGTAGGCATGGCTTGAAATAGACACATACTGTTCAGAATGGTCAACTTCTTTTTTTCCCTACTAATATTCAATCAATAAACATAAAAAATTATTTCTGAAAGGAAAATGGAAAATTCCCTTAGCCAGAATTTTCTGTTTCAAGGAAGGGATAGCTAGTCCATAGAGACTCCACATGGATCAGTTTTATTAAGCTTCACTTTAAATAAACAGACACAATGTCAAAACATGCAAGCTTGTCATTTCATGAAAGTAAAATTATATTTAATTTAATAAAGTGAAACAGGGGAGCTGGATACAGTTTTGACAGACTACCTCCTCTACAAAATTCATAGACCAGCTCCTGCTGACAGACTATTTTAGTCTCAAATGAAAAAAACATGTTGGATTAAAGAACGTGGTAACCAGACATCCTCAGCATGAACTAGCTAAATGATAACCCAATCAGACCTGAGGCTTTCTATGTTTAGGATAGAGCAGGTGGGTTCGTTTTCCACAGTGGTTTAAGTCAGACTTGCTTTTCTAGTACAGTTATGCTCCTATTTATTTTTAATTGCACATTAATCCAAATGTCTACAAAATACTAAACAAATAAGCTTCGTATTCTGTGTCTTTCCAGAAAACATGCTGACACAAATAATTTCTCAGGAAGCTGTATAAGAATGCTTATGTTATTATGTGAATATAATGTTAGCACAGGCTTGTTGGATATGTAAATAAAACTTTAGGAATTTGAAGGATTGTCACAAAGCAATTTCCCCTCCTAGGAAATCATGGAAAGTCATATGCATAACTTACATTTTATATAAATGCACTTGTTTTTCCTCCATGGATGGTTAATTGTTATTAAAATTATATAATGTTCTGGAGATTTTTTTTTGATCCGGGTTTTAACCATTTACTGAACTCTGAGGGAGCAATTAAAGAAAGGAATAAAGAAAGCATTCTGCTGAGGCATCCCCTTTCGCACAGTCCAGCAACTAGCTTGCAGCCCACAAAAGCTCCAATTGCATATGTACTAGCCATGACATTTAGGGCTGAGATTGTTTTCCAAGAAAAGAAATGACTTATCTTTGAATACGAGTTATGCCCATCCTAGAACACATGAATAGATAACCCATGTGATATATACTCTACAATCAGGGTGTGTTTAGAGGCCTGGTATTACACCTTGCATTGGATATAGAATGTGCTGATCACTCTACACACTATGCATTTTTTCCACACTACAGCAGTGGCAGCTTGGTGTAATACAAAACTAGTTTGATATATATTTACGTATCCCACAAGACTAATGAATGTTGTGTGTCACATGACTTCCAGTTTTCGGCCATGCTAGTAGAGAAGTTAGATGCATCCATTCAGATCTCCTGTACGTCATTATTTGAATACCTGTTGTGGACTAGTGAAGGTACAGACATAAATGCATTACAATACACCCCAACATAAGTGCATTACTGCCTGTTTTAATGCAATGACTGCAACTGTCATTAACTAACACTCTTCAGATACACTCATTAATAAGAATTTTTTTTATGTTTTATGTGATGGACGTGTAGTAACTCTGACATTTCAAAATTCAAACCCATATGGAGAAAATCAGACCAAAAATCAATGACCTACTTTTCTGGGCCACTAAAACTATATTGCTTCTTTTAACCATCAGCTTGAACAGCCATTAGTAAAGGCATCCTATCTGCCCAGCTGGAATATGGATTATCATTGCTGACCAATCATCCTATAAAAACATGGCAACCTAAAATCCATCTCTGACAAAACTTGCCAATTCATAGCTAACTCACATTATGCAGAGCATCAGTGAAGATATGCCCAAAAGGCCAAATGGCTGCCTGTCAAATAAAGAGAAGACTTCCTGTTAGTCTCCCTACTTTTTAAACTCCACCGTCAGATCACTCCCTCTCCACTCACCACCAAAGTACTTAAAATTTTTTCTAATTATAACCTTCATAGCCAGTCCAGTTAAGGCCCAGTCCTCCAACCCTCCCTTCCCAAAACAAAACAAAACTCCACTGTACTGATGATAGTTTCTCTGTTCTTGCTCCCAAACTATGGCATGTGCTCCCTCAATCCTCACAGATATCTCAAACTTTGCAGAGTTTAGACCCCCAAATCAGATATTTCTTACTCAGACAGAGCAGATGCAAATGCAGAAACATAAGACATGTTACATGATGCTCATAACAGCATTGCATCACTGGTTAATTTAATGTAATTCCATCACTAACCCACTCACTACTCAAATAATTATTCTCTAAACAAAACTTGACTACTCCTCTCTCAAATTCACTGCTGACTTTCTAAACATCCTTCAGACATGCAATTCCTACATATATGTATATATGTATCCACTTATAACAAGTAATGCCTGTATAAATATGTGTAGATTTTGGCTTGGAGTCTTTCAATGCATTTACTACTCATCCGTCTACAGT
>NC_056729.1:1101735458-1101780458 GCF_019279795.1 Protopterus annectens | reverse complement strand
GAGCAGATAGTCTGCCCATCCACTAGGGGTTGTAATGTTCTGGACATAGTACTCACCAATGGGGGGGGGGTCACTGTACTTCCCCATGCAAGATGCCCTCCCTGGTTAAGTCAGACCACAAATCAGTCTTGTTTGAAAACTTTACTAAAGCTAACTACAGGCTACTAAGCAATGATATAAAAAGCTTCATACTGCCCACAACCACAGATACCAATGATCACTATGCAGAAGTGTACAGAAATGTCTTGTACAAATACTTAAGCAACTGCATAAACTCTGCTGTACCTGACGGAATCAAAACCAGGTCTTCCCTTAAAAACAAGCCACCGTGTTGAACTTCAAGTATAAATAGATTATATAACAAGAGGAAGAAACTGTTGTCCAAAATCAAGAGGGATATTATGTACCACAGGGGTTTGTGCTGGGCCCCTTACTGTTTGGCATTTATTTCTCAGAACTACAGGCCAAAGTAGACAGCCTTTGGCTCACCAAGTTCACTGATGATTGCAAACTGGGAGCAAGCATTGAGTCCGCTGACGATGTCAACATATTACAAGATGGGCTAACAGAAACAAATGATTGGTGCCAAAGCCACGGGCTAAATCTAAATGCAAAAAAAAGCATTATTATTCCCTTTGACAAAACAGAATTCCCTACAAATTACAATATTGACAGCACCCCCCCCCCCCCCAGTGGCGTGAGACTTGTGAACACAGGTTGACAGCAATCAGAACTATGTCCACCAGGTTTTGATGGTGGTAAGAAAAGCCGTTTATGTAACACACCTCATAAGCAAGGGCATGGCATTCAGGTCAAGGGATGTTATGACTCTACTGTACTTAACCATCATCAGACCACTAATAGAGTGTAATGCACCCTTTTGCATGTACCTCACCAGACACTTGCAGCAGCTGGAGAAACCTCAGAGGTTTCTCACTAAGAAACTACAGGGACTCCAAATTATGACCTATGTGGACCAGCTAAAAATCCTGTCACTTTACTCTGTATCTTATAGGCTGATGAGAGGTGACTTGTGCCTGGCCTATAGGTCAATCTCCATCCCTAGCCTAATGATAATGCTGCACATCAGCAAATCAAATGGCACAAGAGTCACTCGCTCAAGGGATTTCAACCTAGCCTGTGACATTAACAGAACATGCTGGAAAGACAAATATATCTCCCAGAGACTGACACTTCTCTGGAGTCGACTTCCTTTTCACATAAATCAGAGTTCCTCACTGACCCTATTCCAATGCAACCTACATAATTGGATAGGAGACCACAAATTCACCCCTGGTGTGGTACCTATGGACAGGGGTAGCCACTGTTGATCAGAGACCCAGTCTGTTCATAAATTTATTCTGTGAGCTACCCAAAAAGAACAAATGGGGATACTTGGGGTTAACATGGCAAGATTTATAAATGCTCTAGGGCTGCTAGCCTAGTAACCTCCTATGAACCTACACATCTATGTTAGTATTTTCTGTAGGATGTTAGTGTCTTGGAGGATTCTATGACTGCACCTAGTTTGCAATTATCTGCAAAGTTAGTCAGCCAGAGGCCTTTGACATTAGATTTGTCTTGCAAGAAGTAAATACCAAAAAGGAACAGACCCAGCATAGATCACTGAGGGTCTCTGTTAGTGACCAGTCTCTTTGTAGATGTAGTGTCCCCTCTCCTAACTTCCTGGGACTGAGATCCAGCCCCAGAAAAATATCCAGCACATAACATAGGGGTTAATATCTAATTCCATGAGTTTGTTTGCAATGCTCGAGCAGGGTATTCTATCAAATGCCCTAGCCAGGTCAAGATAGACAGTATGCACCATTTTGCCTTCATAATTTGCTTTGATGACCTTTTCAAAGAAGTCTTCCAGGTTGAGTAGGCATGATAAAGCCAAACTGGATGGGTTGAAGTGGTTGAAGGTTTCCTATGTCATTATTAATCATATTGATGATAATTCATTCCATTGCCTTGCGTATGAAGCTATTCAAACTTATTGGACTGCAATTTCCAGGGACTACCCCTGTGCAGAGGGATGCCCTTTGCAGACCTTCATTCACATGGCACAAAGACAAAGCCTGTCTGGAGGTTATGGTTAAATGGTGACTCCAGATGTCCAGACAGGTCATGCTTCAGGCTCTGTAGGAGACATCCTGGGATATTATATGAGCTCATTTGGGATATTATTAGACTGATTTATGACTTTCTTATTTATATAAGTATATACTTTCCTTGGATAAAGCTGTTTTTAAAAAGTTGATTTGATGAAGCCCATTTAGTAGACAAAGGCACTTATTGTACATACATAAAGCTGAGCTATTTCAGTGAATACATTTGGTTGAATTGGTAGTTTTTATTTTAAACTTAGTACTGACTTTTGAAGTTTTGGACTGCTTTTAACTGTTTTTTTAATACTAGATTATTGCTAAGTTTCTTTTTTATAACAAAAAAATAAATAAAAGAGCTGCACCAGAATCCAATAAAGTAGATTTATTGAGCACTTTCATTTTTCATTGAAAACCTCTTCAGAATACAAATACATCAAAAATACTGAACCTACTTATACCTCTCCACTTAATTAGCTTGATTAGAAAAATATTTGTACCAATATTTGATTAACTAAAAGGTACATACCTCTTAAAAATGCACACAACATATATAGGACATAAAATAACTATAAATATTGGAATATAACTTACATAATATATACACACACTAAAATTAAACAATATACATTTTAGGAAATCTTGAATTACATAAAACCTTCAGCTTTTAACCTAAGGATAGAACTTAAGGAAATAGTACTATTTAAACCTGGATGCTCAGTGGCATTGGATTTAATTTGCCACCTTAGTTCTCTTAGTTCTAAAAAATCATTCAGTGGACCCCTCTGTCTCCCAACGTTGCTTGCTCTAAAATCATAAACTTAAAACTGTGTCCCTCATTTTTATGAACATGTACTGCCAAAGCATTTTTCATGTCTTGTCTATTGATGTCATAGAAATGTTGGTAAACCCTGCTCCTAAGGACATTGGTTGTTCTCCCTGTGTAAAAACCTGTGCACTTTGTGCACTGGGCAAGGTAAACTACTGCCTTACTACTACAGGAACATTTCTTCCTGAGGACATGCTTACCATAATTTGGTACTGCTACCTCTGTGCCTTCAATAATAAATTTACATTGTAAGCAGAAGCAACATTTTAACATACCACCCATATCCGTATTCATTTTATGTGTTCTCTCTAGCATATTTTTAAAAGTGATGTCCTTTATATACAATTTTAGGGAATGTCCCCACTAGGTCCACATAGTCTTTACTGGAATTAAACAAGTTCCAGCTGTGTTGTATAATTTTACTAATATCTGAAAATTGCTTATTATAGCTAAAAATAGCTGAGTTGTTAAAAACAGTAGCTTCAGACCTTGGCGCATTATCATGTATGTCACTTCCCTTTCCAAGTAGTGGTGCAAAATGACCCCTTTGCCTCTTAGTAACAACCTCTTGTAATATATAATCTACAAAGATATGGGGATAACCTGTTTGTGTAAGCATCCCTTTCAGCACATGAATTTGATGTAAAAAATCATCCCACTCCAATACCATCCTTGCTAACCAAACATCCTGTCCATTTACCAAAGATTTTTTCTGATGTAATGGATGAAAACTGTCAAAATGTAGGAGGGTGTTGAAATAGATGGGCTTTCTAAAAATAGTTGCTTTAAAGCCCTTTTCATCTCTATCCTTACTGATAGTAATATCCAAATAGTTTATTGCCTCATGTCCTATTGTGTGGGTGAAATCCAAAAAAATCACTGCTGTCTTTGATGAAAGCCAAAAACCTTTCTAATTATTCTTTGTCACCATTCCATAAAATAATTATGTCATCCAAATACTACCATAATATTTCCTATGTTTTGCAAAATTGCTGATAAAGACAAATTCTGTTTCCCAAAATGCTAATACTATATTAGCAAAAATGGGGGCACAAGTGGCCCCCATTGCAACCCCCTCACATTGTTTAAAGAGCTGTTCCTCAAATACAATGATATTGGTGTCTAGAACCAAATCCATAAGTGTTCTGAGGGTCAAGATACGTTTATGACTAATATGTGTCTGTTGACAGAGAAAAAGATAAAACCACTCAATACCTACATCATGGGGAATTACAGAAAATAAATCCCTAACATCGATGGTGATGAAAAGAAGTCCATCCTCATACATATTCCTGTTAATTTTACAAAGGAAATCCCAAGAGTCTTTAACAATCCATGAACATTCTTTAAGTGCAGATTTCAGTTGTGTGTCTATAAACTTGGCAATAAAATAGGTCTTGGATGCTTTTGCGTCAACTATTGGTCTAAGGGGGGGGGTTCTAAGTCCTTATGTATCTTTGGTATACCAAAGATTGTGGGAATATTTGGGCATTTTACTTCCATAAACTGATACTCATCAAGACTAATTTGTCTGTTCAATGTAAGTTCATCTAACATGATGTCAACTTTTATGTACAAAATATTATTTTTGTTCAGGCTAATCTCACAATAGGTGTGTGCGTATAGTATACCAACATTTTGTCAATATAAGAATTAGTGTTCATAATAGCTAACCCACCCCCTCTGTCCGGCTTCATGACTCTTATTTCCTTATTGTCACAAAAATCGTGGACCAATTTCATTTCTTCCTTGTCCATGTTGTTAGCTTCCCTTAAGGACAGACCTTTTTTCCTAAAATGTTTGCGTATGTCATGTTCACACATTTTTTCAAAAGTCTGCACAACGGGGTGTAAAGGGGGATTAAAAAGCCTAGTCTTTCTACAAGGATCATGTTCTGTAAAGCTAGATGTCATTCCTTTAAAATAAAATTGAAAGTTTAACTTCCTGGTATATAGTTTTAGATTTATTAGAACATCATCCAGCATAGCATCTTTACTGGGAACAAACGACAGGCCTTTATCAAATACATTTGCAATCCCATTGTCAAAAACATAATCACTGTAGTTGTAAATGTTAAAGTCACCACAAGAGTTATTTAGTAAGGTAACCGAAGGCTCAATGTTGACACACTGTCCCAAATTACATTCACCCACTGTATTTAAAACATTTAGTATGTTTTCCCCCTCCCCCTGTAATTGTGACTGTAGTAACTCACTCCCCCTCTCTGATTCCTTAGCCGCTCGGACCTCCTCAGAGGGGGGTATTGTAAAGGGTCAAAATTAAATTCAATGTTATCATCCATACCATTATTGTTGTTAAAGTTATTAAAATTACTATTATACACAGGTTAAGAACTATTACCATACTTGTCATATCTATTTTGACTCGATGGGGGTAGTGGATATGCCCTGTGTTGAGCATATTCCTTTTCATCCCTTTTGAGTTTGTTATCATTCCTTTGCTTTAATTCAAGAACATACATATCAATTCATTTAAAAAGGCTAAAATATTCCTCTTTCTTGGACTCAAATAACAAGTCCATATGAATGCTGTTGTCAAGTATTTTTATCCTGCCTGATAAATCAGACATTCTTCTCTCATTGTCCCTGATAAGACAATCCAACAGTTTGCAACCATGTTTGATAAAAGTTGTATTAGTTCAACATGTAAAACGGAGTCCCTTACCAGACCTGTTGGAAAATTCCAAATCCGAAGGCCCTTAGGGATCTGTTCTCTCTGCTTACATTCTCTCAGATAGTTGTTTTCAAGTTGCAGTTTGCGATAGTCAGAAGTTAGAAATTCTAACTGCTTTAACTGCTCACATAAAGTCCCATTGTCCTCAGTAGAATGTTGTGAAGATGCAGCACGCCATTCTCCATCACCTTCCAGCCATTGAGTAAGTGTGTTGCTTCCATTGCAGGAAGTTCCGCCCCTCCTGTTGTCAGGATTTAAACCTGTATGCAAATCCTTGGTCCCTGATTGGCTGTGGTGCGAATGCTGCTGTCACTGGGCTGGAGTAATGCCACTCATATTGCTCTCATCCTCCATAATATGTCCGCTCAACCTATTTGGTCGAGAAAACTGTGAATTGTCCGGTTGTTGGGTCAGCCTCTCCATAACCAGGACTAGGTTTCCCACTGTCGCATTTAGGGTATGCAGCGATTGTGCCAAGGAATAAATAGTTGGTAGATCTGAGTTGTCAGCTCCTTCCATCACAGAAACAATCCAGATAACAGAAAGAACACCAAACAAATAAAAAATAAATAAAAGAGCTGCACCAGGGGCACAGGAAACTAATTTTCTTGGGTGGCGAAAGCCAGGGTACCTTTTTGGCTAGGCTTGTATAGGCCCTAGGGCCAATAGCCTAGTACCTACCTATGAACCAGAATCCAATAAAGTAGATTTATTGAGCGCTTTCGTTTTTCATTGAAAACATCTTCAGAATACAAATACATCAAAAACACTGACCCTACTTATACCTCTCCACTTAATTAGCTTAATTAGAAAAATCTTTGTACCAATAATTGATTAACTAAAAGGTACATACCTCTTAAAAATGCACACAACATATATAGGACATAAAATAACTATAAATATTGGAATATAACTTACATAATATATACACACACGTACTAAAATTACACAATATACATTTTAGGAAATCTTGAATTACATAAAACCTTCAGCTTTTAACTTAAGGATAGAACTTAAGGAAATAGTACTATTTAAACCTGGGTGCTCAGTGGCATTGGATCTAATTTTCCACCTTAGGAGCAGGGTTTACCAACATTTCTATGACATCAATAGACAAGACACGAAAAATGCTTTGGTAGTACATGTTCATAAAAATGAGGGACACAGTTTTAAGTTTACGATTTTAGAGCAAATAACACTGGGGGACAGAGGGGGTCCGCTCAATTATTTTTTAGAACTAAGAGAACTAAGGTGGCAAATTAGATCCAATGCCATTGAGCACCCAGGTTTAAATAGTACTATTTCCGTAAGTTCTATGCTTAGGTTAAAAGCTGAAGGTTTTATAGGTTCATAGGTTCATAGTTTCATAGGTAGGTACTAGGCAATCTGCCCAAAGGCATTTATAAGCCTAGCCAGAATGTGTTGGCTTTCTCCAGCCCCTTAGATTAGTTCCCTGTGCCTCTGTCCAGCAGAGCCACTGAAGTGATCCCCGAGGTAAACTTTCTGTTTCCCATCCACTCGTCAAGGTTCCTCTTGAAGAGTGTTAGCGAGGAGCTCTGCCTAATGTAGACTGGAATCTTGTTCCAAAGAATGGGAAGTCTCTGGGACAGGAATCTATCCCTCCAGCACATCCTATTTATTGTTGTGCTGAAGTTTAGATCCCTAGAGCATGTGTCTCGTGGGGATAAGGTTTTCTTTAGGTGGAGCATGTCCATCAATTCTGGGTTGGACATGGCCTTGTATGTCAGGCAGAGATCACCTCTGTGTAGGTGGTATGCAACCGAGTACAGCTGTAATTTCTTCAGTCGAGCTGCATAGGGTATCTGTTTGAGGCCAGTGATCCTCTTGTTGAGGTACTTCTGTGGTCTTTCCAGCTGATACAGGTGTCTTGTAAGGTACATCCTGTTGATTTCTTTGAAACAGTCACCAAGGCCATTGACGAGGGGAAGGTGGTCCACACAGCCTACCTGGACCTCGCAAAAGCCTTTGATACAATACCCCACTCGGGCATTATAGATAAGCTCACCAGCTTAAATATAAACCCCTATGTCACTAGATGGGTTGCAAACTGGCTCAAGGACAGAACCCACATGGTTAGAATTGCTGGAGCCACGTCAGACTCCAAACCAGTTACAAGTGGCATCTCACAAGGCTCAGTCCTGGGACCTCTCTTGTTCAGTATATATTTCTCGGAGGTACAGGCCAACACGGAAGGACTGTGGCTGACTAAGTTCGCAGATGACTGCAAACTGGGCGCCATAATTGACTCTCCAGCCGACACAAGCATCCTCCAAAAGGACCTCATAGAAACAGACAACTGGTGCCAGAGCCATGGCCTCAAGCTAAACGCAAAAAAGTGTATAGTCATCCCCTTTGGCAAAAACAAAGTGCCCACAAATTACTACATAGGTGGTAATCCATTAAGTACAGAAGAAATAATTAGGGACCTGGGGACCCAAGTTGATAGCAATCTCTCATTTGACAACCACGTGGCCAAAGTGGTTAGAAAAACATTTTATATAACCCACCTAATCATGAAGGGATTCACATCTAAATCAGGGGAGGTCATTGTGCCTCTTTACTCATCCCTCATCAGGCCCATAATTGAGTACAATGCCCCTTTTGGGATGTACCTTACCAGACACCTGCAGCAACTGGAAAGATCCCAAAAGTACCTCACTAAGAGGATCAAAGGGCTCAAACAGATGCCATATGCTGCCCGGTTAAAGAAACTCCAGCTCTACTCAGTGGCATACCGCCTGCTCAGAGGTGATCTGTGCCTGACGTATAAAGCCATGTCCAACCCGGAATTAATGGACATGCTGCACCTCAGAAAATCCAAATCCCATCGAGCTACGCACTCAAGAGACTTGAACCTCAGCACTGAAATAAATAGGACATGCTGGAGGGACAGATTCATAACCCAGAGGCTAAAATCCCAGTCCAGGTTAGGCAGAGTCCCTCATTGACTCTCTTCAAGAGGAATCTTGATGAGTGGATGGGAGATCGTAGGTTTACCCCGGGTATCACTTCTGTGTCACTGTTAGACAGAGGCACAGTATACTAACCTCGAAAAAGGGCATAGCAAAATTAATTTAAAATGGGTGGCGAAAGCCAAACACACTCTGGCTAGGCTTATAAATACCCTAGGGGAGATAGCCTAGTATGAACCTATGAACCTATGAACCTATGGGGTGTTGTACTCTATGATGGGTCTGATGAGTGATGAGTAGAGGGGCACAATAACCTCTTTTGATCTGGATGCGAACCCTTTTCTGATTAGGTGGGCCACATAGAAGGATTTTCTAACCACTTTGGTAATGTGATTATCAAAGGTGAGATTACTATCTACTTGGGTCCACAGATCCCTTATTATGTCTTCCGTATTTAGGGGACTACCACCTATGTGGTAGTTTGTGGGTACTTTGTTTTTTCCAAAGGGGATGACTATGCACTTTTTGGCATTTAGCTTGAGGCCATGATTTTGACACCAGGTATCCGTCTCAGTGAGACCCTTTTGGAGGTTGTCTGTGTCAGCTGGAGAGTCAGTTATAGCCCCTAGTTTGCAGTCGTCTGCAAACTTGGTCAGCCATAGTCCTCCTGTGCTTGCCTGTACCTCTGAGAAGTATATGCCGAACAGAAGGGTCCTAGGACTGAGCCCTGGGGAACGCAACTTATAACCGGTTTAGAGTCGGACCTAGCTCCCACAACTCTCACCATGTGGGTTCTGTCCGTGAGCCAGTTGGCATCCCATCTTGTGACGTAGGGGCTTATGTTCAGGCTGGTGAGTTGTCTATAATACCAGAATGGGGAATGGTGTCAAAGGCCTTTGTGAGGTCTAGGTAGGCTGTGTGTACCCACCTTTCCCTCGTCTATAGCCTTGGTAACTGTCTCAAAGAAGTCCACCAGGTTTAGGAGGCATGATCTGCCCATAACAAGGCTGAACTGGGTAGGGTCCAGTGTTTGGAGGTTCCCAATGTCTCTGTTAATGAGTTCCATGATGATGCACTCCATAGCCTTGCAGACCAAGCTAGTCACGCTTATAGGGCGATAGTTCCCGGGGTCTGTTGTGGCTCCACCTTTGTGGAGTGGAATAACTGTTGCTGTGCGCCACTCTATGGGTACATAGCCTCTGGAGAGGCTGAGTTTGAACAGTGTGTTTAGGTGAAGGGTTAGTTCGTCTTTGAGCTCATATAGGAAGCAGCCTGGGACACCGTCCGGTCCCATTGATGCTGTGTTTTTGGCTTTGGAGAGGGCTGTTTTAACCTGAGTGTCTGTGATTTCAGGGACTCTACATTCTTCTGATATGTTTATGGGCCCTTTTGGGGGTGAGAAGCAGGTGAAGTTTGCACTGAACCTGTTGGCCAGGATGTTGGCGATATCGGTCGGTTCAGTGTATTTTGTGCCATTCTGCACTAACTCTGGGCAGATCCGAGCATTGCCACTTAGATTCTTGACATAGCTAAGAATGCCTTGTGGTTATCTTTGGAGTCCTTGGCAATTTTTCTTTCAAAGCTCACCTTGGATGATTTTATGAGGGATCGTAGTTTCTTGCTGATACTGATCAGGGATGTCTTCCCTTCTTGAGATTTTTTACTCTTTTCTGTACTAGTTTCCTCCTTCTATTGTATAGCTTGTCTATGGCAGGAGTCCACCAGACTGGTTTCCTTTTCTTGGAGGAGTGAGTCTTAGTTTTGCTTGAGATGGCATGATCCATGCATTCTTGTAGGTGCCCTTAGAATGCATTAGTAAAGGATTTTGCAGCTTGGACAGCGTTATCCTTCAGCATGGGGGGTTTGAATCTTTCCACCTCGGTCTTAAGTAACGTGAAGTTTGCTTTTGAAAAGTTTTTCATGGTGGTTTTCTTGTCCGGGGGGGGTGGGGGTGAAATGTGAATATCCAAAGTGATTTGTTTGTGGTCAGATCTAACCAGTGAGGGGTTGACCTCCGGTGTGGAACACCGGTCGCCCATGTTGGTGATGACCAGGTCCAATATGTTGTCACATCTGGTGGGAGTGTTGACCAGTTGAACCAGGGCGTTTGAGTTTATAAATTCTAGGAAATGTTGGGCAAGAGAGTTAGTACTTGAGTAGTTCTCCCTGTTGATGTTTGGGTAATTGAAATCACCCAATAGTAGGGTGTTTGGTAGGACCTTTATGTTTCCCAATGTTTCCAGAAATTCAAGATTTCCTAAAATGTATATTGTGTGATTTTAGTACGTGTGTGTGTATATATTATGTAAGTTATATTCCAATATTTATAGTTATCTTATGTCCTATATATGTTGTGTGCATTTTTAAGAGGTATGTACCTTTTAGTTAATCAATTATTGGTACAAAGATTTTTCTAATTAAGCTAATTAAGTGGAGAGGTATAAGAAGGGTCACTCAGTGTTTTTGATGTATTTGTATTCTGAAGATGTTTTCAATGAAAAATGAAAGCGCTCAATAAATCTACTTTATTGGATTCTGGTGCAGCTCTTTTATTTATTTTTTGTTCATTTGGTGTTCTTTCTGTCTTTTTTTTATAACAAACAAATAAAGAAGTACAGATAGCCTGGTTCTCTCTTTGCTTCTATGATTGTGTTTATCTCATTGTTCACCCTGTGTTTCAGATTTTGGATGTGCACTGGGGGTCCTGGATGTGAGGTGGATTTACCAGAACCACTGGTTATTGCTTTCCTTTTGTATTCTATCAAGCATTACATCATAAGACACCTGAGCTAAACTGCTTAGTGTGTGACACAAGTAAGCATTGATGCTGTAGGTCTGCAATTAACACTAGCAGTGCCCTTCTGTGTTATAAAATACCTGTAGATACCAGAGATAAATTTGCAGAACTATGGCACTTCAAAGAAAGCATCCATCAGTGATTGCACGTAGATATAAAAAGAGTGTGAATACTCCTTTTAATAACGAAGAACCTGTTATGAGCAATATTTAGTACTTTGTTGCCCTGACAGTTTTTCCAAGCATTTGCATGTTGTTACAGGTAGAACAACTGATTGTGCATGTACTTTGTTGCATTAGCAGAGCACGTCAGTGTCATCCTCCTCTACCTCTTCCTTTTTCTCTTCATTGCAACATTCACAGCATTGCATGAAGTCTTGTTGTTGCTGCAGTTCTTAATGTTAGATCAGTGCATGTTTCTGAAGTGTAAGAGTAATTCTGGATCATTTTATCTTTGTCACACATTCTGTAGAAGGATATGCTTTCTGGCTTAGAAAACTAAATGTTTTCTCTAGGTACATGTTTTGGGGGATCTGAGGTATCATACAGCACTCTGACTTATGGATGCCCATAGTGTCTCTTCTGTTGAGAATACAATTGCTCATCATGTGAAGTGAGATAAATAGTGCCCTCCATGTAACATTTAATAATTTTTGCTGCAGTTACTTATCTCAAAACAAGGGGTGCATGCTGTGCCTTCCTAGCACATACTACTATACTAAAGTCTGACAGTATGTCCCACACTGGTAGGTCATGGTTATATTAGCGCACTGAATAGCAGTGGATGATGTTGCTTAGAAGTATCATTAGAAACAGATCACTCAGTAATGGGTAAAGTCAGTGAACCAGCAAAATCTGACTGGAAGGGGACAGATGACATCTCTGCCTGGACAATACCACTGGATGTCTTCTACAGTAGAAAACTGATTCGTTTACTGCAAGTGCAACTGCTTTCTGATTTAACATTTTTCTGAAACTAAGCCATGTCCTTCAAATCATATATTTTGACGAAAAGGCTGCTTTGAACTGTAGACATATGCAGTCGCATTGTTATCCATAAATGTTTTCAGTAGTCTGCCAGCTAATAACACATTATTCCTTTAATATTTGCTGTGGCATTAGAACTGGAGGCACCACAGCATTACTTGTGTCATTGAGTTGAGCTGTGACATCTTAATGATCCCAGCAGTATTGCCATTCAACCCTCACATGAACTCATTTTAGGGCTGCACAAGTAGCAATATGACTCTGTATGAGACACCACTAAAATTCACCCCCCATTCCCATTGCCACATCACAGTACCTACTAACATGTTTGTTTCTGAATGTCTGGTAATCTTAGCTTCATAAAAATGAGTAGACAAAGATGTGGTGGCAACTTCCTGGTGATGGCTTAGTGGTTAAGGGCTCTGACTATAGTGTACAAGGTCCGGGGTTCAAGATCTGCAAGGACTGTTTGTTTTTTGGGGGTTGGGAGGGTGGACTAATGGCTAAGGTGTTTGCCTTACAAACACGAGGTGCAGGGTTTGAGTCTCACAAGAGATAATTGGCTAGGTTTAAAATGGCTCACAAGGGCAGTTAGCCTAATACTAACCTATGAACAGAGTATTTTGGAATTCTGTTCTATATTTGAAACTGCTGCATGAGTGCAAACATTGTAGGCTTTAACAATTAAGTTTAAAAATTGTTGGTTTGGAATGATGAAGTCTCTTAGTACCATGTTTTGACTGTGTGCAAAGCAAAGTTCATTGGTTAAGTTCCCAGTTGTATAGTTCATGCACATTTAACAGCAACATCAGGCACTAGTCCAGCTTGCAGTGAGAAAGGTTACACACTCAAAACTTGTTGCAAAATTCCTTAAGAAGATATTCAGCTTGGCATTTTTTTTAAACACAGAAATGTGGAATGCTGCTTGTTGGACTACATTAACTAACACTTCCTACTGTGTCTATTGTTATTGGCAGCAATACCAATAGTGGTAGAGAATCTGATGAAAAAATGAAGGGGAAAGGTGAGATCAAGCTTGGAATGACGGTGAGGGTTGCTATATGATCATTGGTCCACTTCCCATTGGAAATTTTTTTGGTCTCCTGCATCATAAAAAAGACAGAGTTGGCATAATGGTTAAAGTCTTTGCCTCCTATATACAAGGTACAAAGTTCAATCCTGACCCCCAACCAATGCTAATATAGAGCTTGCATGTTTCCCCTGTGCCTCTGTAGCATTGCTTCTATCTCCCAAAACATGTTAAGTGTTTTCACCTCAAACTCACCAAAGAAGGGGGCTTTTAGCAACAAAATGGACTCTAGATAGTGCCAATCAGAGAAGAGCTGTATAGACAAATCATTTTGGACATTATAATTTCTAGATAGGAGAATACAGACCATGGACTTTATGGCTGTGTCAGGGATAACCACTCAACTCAATGGTGTAAAAATTGTCTGTAGGTGATTTGATCACATTGTCTAATATTGCTAAAAAATGGACATGGGTATTTGTTGGTAATAAGTGGGTTGAGGACCCAAGCTGTACCAGGGACCCATGATAATGGTGGGATAGTTATATATGCCCCTATTGGCCTGTATGTGCCTGCCATAAAGCCTAACAGTCCTGGGTCAATAGGTTGCTGGCTGTCTGGTGTCCTGTTCCCAGCTTAGGTTGTATGGGATAGTTATTTTTAGCAATGTAAAACCAAAATGCCAAAAAAGAACTAAGGATTATTCTTTTAACACACTTGGGACAGTCATGGAACCTAAGGGCATCCGGGGGGTCTTGGTCATCCACATTCCATTGGGGCTTTTTTATAGGTTCATAGGTTCATACTAGGCTATCTGCCCTAGGGCATTTATAAGCCTAGCCAGAATGTGTTTGGCTTTCGCCACCCATTTTAAATTTATTTTGCTATGCCCTTTTTCAAGGTTAGTATACTGTGCCTCTGTCTAACAGTGACACAGAAGTGATACCCAGGGTAAACCTATGATCTCCCATCCACTCATCAAGATTCCTCTTGAAGAGAGTCAGTGAGGGACTCTGCCTAACCTGGACTGGGATTTTATTCCAGAGTGAAGGGAGCCTCTGGGTTATGAATCTGTCCCTCCAGCATGTCTTATTTATTTCAGTGCTGAGGTTCAAGTCTCTCGAGCGCGTAGCTCGATGGAATTTGGATTTTCTGAGGTGCAGCATGTCCATTAATTCCGGGTTGGACATGGCTTTATACGTCAGGCACAGATCGCCTCTGAACAGGCAGTATGCCACTGGGTAGAGCTGGAGTTTCTTTAACCGGGCAGCATATGGCATCTGTTTGAGCCCTTTGATCCTCTTAGTGAGGTACTTGTGGGGTCTTTCCAGTTGCTGCAGGTGTCTGATAAGGTACATCCCAAAAGGGGCATTGTACTCAATTATGGGCCTGATGAGGGATGAGTAAAGAGGCATGATGACCTCCCCTGATCTAGATGTGAATCCCTTCATGATTAGGTGGGCTATATAAAATGTTTTTCTAACCACTTTGGCCACGTGGTTGTCAAATGAGAGATTGCTATCAACTTGGGTCCCAGGTCCCTAATTACTTCTTCTGTACTTAATGGATTACCACCTATGTGGTAATTTGTGGGCACTTTGTTTTTGCCAAAGGGGATGACTATACACTTTTTGGCATTTAGCTTGAGTCCATGGCTCTGGCACCAGTTGTCTGTTTCTATGAGGCCCTTTTGGAGGATGCTTGTGTCGGCTGGAGAGTCGATTATGGCGCCCAGTTTGCAGTCATCTGCGAACTTGGTAAGCCACAGTCTTTCCGTGGTGGCCTGTATCTCCGAGAAATATATACCGAACAAGAGAGGTCCCAGGACTGAGCCTTGTGGGACACCACTTGTAACTGGTTTGGAGTCTGACATGGCTCCAGCCATTCTAACCATGTGGGTTCTGTCCTTGAGCCAGTTTGCAATCCATCTAGTGACATAGGGGTTTATATTTAAGCTGGTGAGCTTATCTATAATGCCCGAGTGGGGTATTATATCGAAGGCTTTTGCGAGGTCCAGGTAGGCTGTGTGGACCACCTTCCCCTCGTCAATGGCCTTGGTGACTGTTTCAAAGAAATCAACCAGGTTTAAGAGGCAGGATCTGCTCTTAACAAAGCCAAACTGGGTAGGATCCAGTGTCTGTAGGTCCCCATTATCTTTATTTATGAGGTCCATGATGATCCTTTCCATAGCTTTGCAGACCAAGCTAGTCAGGCTTATGGGGCGATAGTTTCCAGGATCCGTTGAGGCACCACCTTTATGGAGAGGGACCACTGTTGCTGTACGCCACTCTTTGGGCACATATCCTGTAGTAAGGCTGAGATTGAACAGTAGTTTTATGTTTGGATTTAGCTCTTCTTGGAGTTCATGTAGGACGCAGCCCGGGACACTGTCTGGTCCCATTGATGCTGTATTTTTTGCTTTGGAGAGGGTGGCTCTTACCTGAGCATCTGAGATGTCAGGTTGGCAGCATTCTGCTGGGATAGATATTTGCCCTTTTGGTGGGGAGGGGGGGAGAAGTTTGCGCTGAACCTGTCAGCTAGGATGTTGGCAATGTCTGTGGGTTCAGTGTATTTTTTGTCATTTTGGACTAATTCTGAGCATATCTGGAAATTACCACCCAGGTTCCTAACATAACTAAAGAAAGCCTTGTGATTATCTTTAGTGTCCTGTGCAATTTTTCTCTCGAATCTGGCCTTAGACAATTTTATGAGTGCCCATAGTTTTTTGCTAATACTGATCAGTGATGCCTTCCCTTTTTGGGATTTTGCTCTATCATTTAGTAGCTTCCTCCTTCTATTGTATAGTTTGTTTATGGCTGGGGTCCACCAGACAGGACGTCTGCCTTTGGAGGATTGGGTCTTGGTTTTATTTGGGATCGCATGATCCATGCATTCCTGAAGGTGTTCATAGAATGCATTTATAAAGGATTCTGCGGTCTGGGCCGTATTTTCCACAGGCCCGGGGGCTTTGAAGGATTCCACCTCGATTTTGAGGAGTGTGAAATTTGCTTTAGAAGTTTTTCACTGTGATTTTCTGGGCAGGGGGTGGGGTCGGGATGTGAATATCCAGTGAGATTAGTTTATGGTCTGATCTTACCAGTGAGGGATACATTTCTGGTCTGGAGCATAGAGTCCCCATGTTGGTGATGATCAGGTCCAGTATGTTTTCCCTCTTGTGGGAGTGGTAACAAGTTGTTCCATAGCATTTGAGTTTATAAATTCTAGGAACCTTTGGGCTAGGGTGTTGGAGCTAGAGTAATGCTCCCAGTCTATGTTTCGGTAGTTGAAGTCGCCCAATATAATGGTGTTTGGAGAGACCTTCATATTTTCCAGTGTTCTCAGGAAGGCCGAGTGGGGTTCCTGGGTTTGGGAGGGTGGTCTGTAGCAGGCTATAAACTGGAAGGCAGTTTTACCCACTGTTAGTTGCACATGGATAGTCTCTGATGCTTTGTGCTTTGCCACCAACCTGGAGGTGTGGGTATCTTTGATGAATATCGATACTCCCCCTCCTTTTGTGGTTCGGTCCAAGTTTTGGGGCCAAAAAGCATGGTATGAGGTATAACCTGGTAGTGCTGGGGTGCTCTCGGGAGCCCTGAACCAGGTTTCTGTTACTGCACAGATATCAATGTTCTCCATGCTAAGGAGAGTTTCGAGTGCATGCATCTTGAGGTTTAGACTTCTGGCGTTGAGTAGCATTACTCTTAGTTTATTATCCCTTGTAATACCTATGGAGGAGGGTTTGTCTTTTGAGCCTTCCTAAAAAAGGCACTATGGGGGTAGCAAGAGCCTTTGCCAATATCCGAAAGCCCAGGGGTGACAGGTGCAAGCCGTCCCTAGCGAAGCATCGTGGCTTGTCGAGCATATCATCCCAAGCTGACAGGCATTGGATCCCCTTTGAATGACACCAGTACTTAAGCCAATTGTTGAAATTGATCATCTTGTCTTCATATTGTGGCATCATTCTTGATGAGGGTAAGATGCTACTCAAGGTCAGGGTCATACCGGCCTGGGCTACATGCTCAGGGAGCTCTGCCCTACCAACTCTCCACTCTGTTGTGATACCTGTGGTTGCATCCTAGGGGTGGGCATGTGATGGGGACATTGAGGTGTAAACACTCCACCTCTGCAGCAGGTCAGCCATGTCTACCCCACCTTCTCAGTCACATGAGCTGCTAAACATACTCAGGTCCCATGGACCATAGTCAGGGCTTATCACTTTATGCCAACAGAGTGGCTGTTAGTACCCTTTTAACGTTTTCTTTGTTGAACCTTTCAGTATCACAGACACACTGACTTTGGATTGCATCATAGTGGTATTGGCTGGAAACAGCAGAGAAATAATTTACCATAGGAATCTGGTGTTAGGCTCTTCTACTTACACTACTTTGTGTAAGCCAGTTCTGAATGCTAATGGAAACAGTAACAAGACAATGGTTGACATCTCTGCAACACCTTGATAATGCATTTTATTTCTGGCTTCTTTTGTGCTTGTTCTTAACACTGTAGACAGACATTTGAAGACTGTAGTGTCTTAAGATTATTTGCTGGACTACCTATGGTATAGAAGAGTAATATGGCAAGAGGCAGTGGAAGCTGTTTAGATCAGATTCTACATGATGCAGTAGGACTGGGATATGCTTGTAGGGGATCAAAATTATAACTCTGAAGTCAGAAGAATTTAGAAACAGGTGAATTAATTAAGAGTTTTCCTGAAGATAGCACACTGCCAGTGTGAAATTGTATAGCCACCATATAATCCTTCATCTGAAAAACACTTCTCACTGGCTACATAAATCAACTGCATCGCCTTCACATATGCTTAAAATTATTATTATTTCATTTTATAGTCCTAGGCAAGAATGCAGCTCATGTGTTATTAAAATATTGGAAACGTTTCACTCCTCCCCCTATTTTGGTAACAATCTGTCTTCTGCCTTTTCTTTCTTTACTGTGCTCTCTCTCAGTGCAGCGCTTCTTACATGCATTCTTTTTCTCACAACCGGCATTATCCACCTGACGTAAGATGGCCTCCATCTTTATCACTGTTACTTTCTAGGTGATTCTGACATAATCCTTCAACTGACAGTCTCCGAGCATCTCAAAGGACAGATCGTGAATACCTAATTAAATCTATGGGTCCATAAAGTAGGACCTCACTCAGGAGAATACAGACAACTATCGTACTACAGATGGACAATCAAACTCCCTATGTTGGAAAGTATTGTGCAATAACATTAATGGATGGGATGCATGCAGTCACAGGCCTGCCGGTACATCATATTTTTGGTATCTTGTCACCACTCATGCAACTTTAGTTGGCTCATAATGTACCTAGCCTCCAAGAGAGGTCAATTGTCATTCCTCTTCCCCTAAGATAAGAGGGCTGACTATTTCCTGCCATACTATCCCCTCTGATTGACCATTCCAATGCCCTGGGTCATTGTGTCTCATTGTGAGTTACTCTCATCATTTCTTTAAATTCTGCCCATGCTCAGACATGCAATATAAGTAAATGTGTATTTGAGCTGCTGAAGCACAATTTTGGTGTATTGGCACATTTGGTAGGTGACTGCAGTAGTTCCCTGGGACTACAAGCAAGATGTTTTCTGTCTGTTTTATGCTGCATAATATAATTCTTTGGAAACAGGACAGTCAGTCCCAGTACATTACTGTATCATGATATGCCTCAGTAGCAGCAGGAGATGGCAATGAACCAGAACAGTACATAGAAAGCGGCCCCATCCCAGGCAGTGATAGTGAGAGGTTCACTACATAGCAGCACCAACAAAAATAAACTACAGCTTATAGACAATGGTGTCATGCAGACTAAATGTGACGGATTCAATGTCTCTCATAGGCTGCGCTGCTCTGTGTTGGTCTAATTGCACTATAGATCAGACATCACCAACAGAAAGATGAATGCTGTAGGTCACAATCATTGTCATTTGCAGAGGGACTGGGGACTGCACAACACTAAACTGTCAAAGCAACCTCGGTGGGGAAAATACCTCACAGAAGGCACATTCAGGGACAGGATCTTTCATCTAGTGTCATTTCGCTGGTTAGAGGTGGCATGGATTGAGACCTCATGGCAGAGATGGTATGCTGGTGAGGTGTCCCAGGCCTGGAGGTAGGGTGTCATCATTTACCATGAAAAAAAGGTATCAGGCTTTCTCACAGCTCCAGACACAGATGCTCAGTGCATCGTTGGCAAATGCCTGCACATGCATATCCATCCTAGTTACATATGCTACCCAGGTCATGGACAACAGTACACATGACAACAATGGCAATTCTAAGCATAGATATACTCATTGCAGTGGTATGTGCCACACTAGACCTCTAGACCTCAGAAGATCAGCCATTTCATGATGATTTTACTCTATGCCCCCAAGGATGCCAATTTGGTGCTGGACAGCATTTTCTTAAATACCGCACAATGCATTTCCAGTTCACAGTGGATTGTGCGACATAAGACACTGTCTGGATGGCATTCCTGCACATCCTCACATTTATCTCTAATCCTTAGTAATGTTATGGGATGTGTGTTTTCATAGCATCAGACACCTTGTGATGCTGGCATATGGTGGGTATGCCCACAGAAGAAGCAGTGTACATCTTCTGAAGTTGCTACAGCTAACACAGGGCTGGGCACTTGTGTAGTTTACATTTACAAGAGACCATCTGCTCACAAATGATGGTGTGGACTCGGTTTGTACAGCCATAGGTCAGTGTCTTTGGGTGAATGTGCACCCAGTGCAATAGATGCAGCCCCTCATGAGAATGACAAATTATAGTATTACCATGTCCTCTGACAGTGACCATGCCCAAGCTTTGTTGAATTATTGACAGACTCAGCAGGCATGCATTATACCAACTTTGTTATACTACAGTCAACATGTATAATACAGAGACTAGGATAATCATCTCTCAATACAACCAGGCTCTTTTATGTTCAAGACATGAATGTCATGAAATTCACCTTGATAGTGGAGCAAAGTGAAGCTAGAGAGATAAATCTTGACTTACATGATAAGAACACATAACAACTGAGTTATGCTTGGAGGGACCCATTCACAATTCATTGCAGTACCTGGAGCCATGGAACTTATTCCAATATGCTATCAGTTACAGATAAAAAAAGTATAGGAGTGCAAAGTGATTTTTAGAAGCTATAAAATACTAAGCACTGCCACACAGACAGTACCCAGAAACTATGACCACCTAATTAACAAACAGCTTCAAAACATATTGGACACTTCATTCTTCCATGTTTTTTTCTGTTTTTGTTTGGCAGTGAAGTGTACTCATTTTTTAAGGATATTTTAGCTTATGTCTCTCTTCTGTAGTGTCCATCACTGGCTGTTGTTATACTCTAGCTTGACAATAGACAAGAGTGATGATAGTTGCTTAATAAAACTTCATTAAGCATGTTTCTTACATCAGAATGGTGTGTAACAAAGCTGTCTTCTTCCCAAATCAAGAGTGTAATCACAGCACTCCATTCACTACAATACTATATATAAATGCCTGCTAGGTATTACTAACCTTCTGCGTTACCTACTCAAATGTGTGGGCAGGCCCAGCCTGGTACAGTTATCAATACCACCACCACTTTCAGAAATATATTCCACACATCTTCTCCACTGAAGGACACAAAAAACTCCTCCATGTCCATCAGTATTGTGGCACCATGAGGTCCATGCCCTGTTTTGGATATCCCATGCCTTCTTTTTGGCATGGCTGATTATATTAGTCATCTCATAGTGGAACTGGCACAGTATTGAGGTTGTGTATCACAGGCTGCCATACCGGATCCTTCAGTGATTGGTCTTTACCCCTTCTCCCCTCCAGCTATAGTCCATGCAACCTGAGGGCCTGTTGCATTGCTAAAAGTGGCATAGCCTCTGTTTACCTCATTATCTTGATATGCTGTCTCCTGTTTAGACATAGGGAATATACAGTTTACATAAAATATAAGGGCATGCCACAAAAGAATGAATAAAGTGTATTTTGCTGCACTAATACCTTTGCCCTACATACCCCATGTGCATGATTGTAACCTATGTAATTGTGTTCACTATGGACTTCTATAACTTATGCACTCACAGCTGTCAACAGCAATGCACAGCAGTAAGAAAGGCTTGAGACTATATAACAGTTTGTCAGTGCAGAAGATCAAGATTAAAGCTATGAGATGTTAATGAACTACTTCCTGTGTTACAAGGTTTGACTTCTTCATTCTTCATTTACTCAGTGTGTAACCTTGAGCAAGCCACTTAACAAGACAGTACTTTGGGGTCATTGGGTAACTGGGCAAGACTCCTCAGTGGTTTCTCAGAACATATGCCTAGTAAATCCCTATGAGTGTAATACAGGAATATATATATATATATATATATATATATATATATATATATATATATATATATATATTGTGATAACTAAGTATACATGTAGAGGTACTGTGAATATACCTTTTCTACATAGGCATCACAGGCCCTATTAGGTATAATACATTACAATATATTCTTGTTAGAGGTTTGTCTAGAAAATGATATGTTGATACTGACTGGTAACATACAGAGTGCTGACCAGCTGTCTAGGCAAAATATATGCACCTAATATATTAAGTGGAACAGCAGACAAAAATATATAATAAACAGCACTTTGGGATCATTGGGAAATTGGTCAAGACTCCTCGGTGGTTTCTCAGAACACATGCCTAGTAACTGCCTATGAGTCTAAAATATGAATATGAATATATATATATATATATATATATATATATATATATATATACATATATATATGGGTCTACTACCAGAGATTGAAATTACACTATTTCAAAAGCCAGTAGTAGATGCCCTCCACTGTGGTGCGGTAGTCATGGACCTTAGGGTTAGGGCTTGGGTTAAGGATAGTGGATAAGCCCTACTAGCTATCCACTGTCACGCGCTAGAATCCGCCACATAACACAAGCACTCAGGTCACTCCACAGCAAGTACAAGTATGACTCAGTCATTGTCCATGCCAGTGTGAACAACCTGAGACGTATCTCCCTGGACTACATGAAAAGAGATATAGAGGAGCTCTCAGATTATGTAGCCCAGGCCGGTATGACCCTGACCCTGAGCAGTATCCTACCCTCACCAAGAATGATGCCACAATACAGAGACAAAATGATCAGCTTTAATAATTGGCTTAATTACTGGTGTCATTCTAAGGGGATCCAATGTCTGTCTGCCTGGGATGACATGCTTGACAAGCCACGCTGCTTCGCAAGGGACGGCTTGCACCTGTCACCCTGGGCTTCCGGATATTGGCAAAGGCTCTTGCCACCCCATAGTGCCTTTTTAGGCAAGGCTCAAATGATAAACCTACCGCCCTAGAAAACAAAAATGGAGAAAACTAAGGGTAATACTGCTCAATGCCAGAAGTCTAAACCTCAAGATGCACGCCCTCAAGCCCTCCTCAGTATAGAGAACATCGATGTCTGTGCTGTGACTGAAACCTGGTTCAAGGCTCCTGAGAGCACCCCAGCACTATCAGGTTATACCTCATATCATGCGTTCGGCCCCAAAATCCGGACGAACCACAAGAGGAGGGAGTATCCATATTCATAAAGGATACCCACACCTCCAGGTTAGTGGCAACGCACGAAGCATCGGAGACCATCCAGGTGCAATTAACCATAGGTAAAACTGCCCTACAGTTTGTAACATGCTACAGACCACCTTCTCAAACTCAGGAAACCCACACAGCCTTCCTGAAGACACTGGAGAGTATGAATGTCTCTCCAAACACCATCATATTGGGTGACTTCAACTACCCAAACATAGACTGGGAACATTACTCAAGCCCCAACACCCTAGCCCAAAGGTTCCTTGAGTTCATAAACTCAAATGCTATGGAACAACTAGTCACCATTCCCACAAGAGGAGAAAATATACTAGACCTGATCATCAGAAACATGGGGACAAAATGCTCCACACCGGAAGTATATCCCTCATTGGTGAGATCAAACCATAAATTAATCTCACTGGAGATCCACATCCGCCCCCACCCCCAGCAAAAAGACCACAGTGAAGAACTTCTCAAAAGCAAACTTCACACTTCTTAAGACTGGAGTGGTATCCTTCAAGGCCCCCGAGCCAGTGGAAACCACAACCCATGCTGCTGAAACCCTTACAAATGCCTTCTACGAGCACCTCCAGGAATGTATGGATCAAGCAATCCCTAATAAAATCAAGACCCTTTCCACCAAAGGCAGGCACCCGGTCTGGTGGACCCCAGCCATAAACAAACTCTACAACAAGAGGAGAAAGCTACTACATGACTGAGCAAAGTCCCTAAAAGGGAAGGCATCTCTGATCAATACTAGCAAAAAACTACGATCACTCATAAAATCATCCAAGGCCAACTTTGAGAGACAAATCGCTAATGACACAAAAGACAATCATAAAGCCTTCTTTAGCTATGTTAGAAACCTGGGTGGAAACTCCCAGATATGCTCAGAATTAGTCCAAAATGATAAAAAAATCACTGAACCCACAGACATTGCCAACATACTGGCAGACAGGTTCAGTGCAAATTTCTCCCCTTCCTCCCCAAAGGAGAAATATCTATCCCACCAGAGTCTAGCCTCCCAAACATCTCAGATGCCCAGGTGAGAGCTGCTCTCTCTAAAGCAAAAACACAGCATCAATGGGACCAGACGGTGTCCCCGGCTGTGTGCTACACAAACTCAATGAGGAACTAAACCCACACATAAGGCTGCTGTTTAATCTTAGCCTTACTACAGGATACGTACCCAAAGAATGGCGACGGCAACTGTGGTCCCACTCCACAAAGGCGGTGCTTCTACGGACCCTGGAAATTACCGCCCCATAAGCTTGACGAGCCTTGTCTGCAAAGCTATGGAGAGGATCATAATGGAACTCATAAATAAAGACATTGGGGACCTACAGACACTGGATCCTACCCAATTTGGCTTTTTCAAGGGCAGATCCTGCCTCTTGAACTTGGTCGACTTTTTCGAAACAGTCACTAAGGCCATTGATGAGGGTAAGGCAGTTCACACAGCCTACCTTGACCTAGCAAAAGCGTTCAACACAATACCTCACTCGGGCATCATAGAAAAGCTCACCAGCTTAGATGTAAACCCATATGTCACAAGATGGGTTGCAAACTGGCTCAAGGACAGAACACACAGGGTTAGAGTTGCTGGTGCCATGTCAGACTCTAAGCCGGTCACGAGCGGTGTCCCACAGGGCTCAGTCCTGGGCCCTCTTGTTCGGCATTTATTTTTCTGAAGTGCAGGCAAACATAGGGGGATTGTGGCTGACAAAATTTGCAGATGACTGCAAACTGGGCACCATAATTGACACTCCAACAGACACAGACATCCTCCAGAGAGGTCTCATAGAAATGGATAACTGGTGCCAGAGCCATGGCCTTAAGCTAAATGCCAAAAAATGTATAGTCATACCCTTTGGGAAAAACAAGGTAACCCCTAATTACCACATAGGTGGTAATCCATTAAACACGGAAGAAGTTATCAGGGACCTGGGGACCCAAGTTGACAGTAACCTCTCTTTTGACACTCACATTGCCAAAGTGGTTAGGAAGACCTTCTACATTGCCCACCTGATCATGAAGGGATTCACATCCAGATCAGGAGAGGTCATTGTACCCCTGTACTCTTCACTTATCAGACCAATGATTGAGTACAACGCCCCATTCGAATGTACCTTACCCGACACCTGCAGCAGTTGGAAAGACCCCAAAAGTTCCTCACCAAAAGGATAAAGGGGCTCAAACATATGTCATACGATGCCCGACTGAAGAAACTCCAGCTCTATTCAGTCGCATACCGTCTGCTCAGAGGTGATCTGTGCCTGACATACAAGGCCATGTCCAACCTGGAATTAATGGACATGCTCCACCTCAAAAATCCAAATCCACCAGAGCCACGAGAGCAAGAGACTTAAACCTCAACACGGATATAAATAGGACGTGCTGGAGGGACAGATTCATCACCCAGAGACTCCCTACACTATGGAACAGAATCCCAGTCCATGTGAGGCAGAGCCCCTCACTGACTCTGTTCAAGAGAAATCTTGACGAGTGGATGGGAGATCGTAGGTTTACCCCGGGAATCATCTCTGTATCACTGCTGGACAGAGGCACAGCAAACTAATGGGTATAGTATTCTCATCCTAAGGGGTGGTGAAAGCCACACACACTCTGGCTAGGCTTATAAATGCCCTAGGGCAGATAGCCTAGTATGAACCTATGAACCTATGAACCTATGAACTATCCTTAACCCAAGCCCTAACCCTAAGGTCCGTGACTACTGCACCACAGTGGAGGACATAGGTCTGTGACTACTGTACCGTGGAGGACATGCAATTTCCTCCACTGTGGTGTGGTAGTTATGGACCTTAGGGTTAGGGCTTGGGTTAAGGATAGTGGATAGCCCTACTAGCTGTCCACTATCCTTAACTCAAGCCCTAACCCTAAGGTCTGTGACCATTCGCTCAAGTGGTGTTCGCGAAAGCGCACTTTCGGTGAAGTGCACTTTCGCGTTAGTTGGCATCTATTATCGGATTTCGAAATAGTGTAATTTCGATCTCCAGTAGTAGACCCATATATATATATATATATATATACATATATATATATATATGGTTCCCTATCAGAAGCCTGAAACACTATAAGCCTGAAAATCAAAATCCTGAAAACTATAGACTGAAAATTCAAAATCCTGAAAGCCCAAAATCCTGAAACTCAAAATCCTGAAAACACAAATAATGCTAATATGTCACTATAAAGACACTAATATCTACCAACTGCCCTGACCCTAACCCTAACCCTAAGGTCCGTCACTATCGCACACTCACCTGACCCGCGCTCTAACCCTAACTCACTTAAACCGCCCCTAACCCCAATATTTGTCACTATTGCATACATGCCTAACCTGCGCCCTAACCCTAACTCACTTAAACCGCCCCTAACCCTAACATAAAACCAACCGCACACTTACCTGAACCCAACGCATGACCAACACCACAGGACTAACAATAGCAAAGCCACAATGACGTCAGTATGTCCATTTTGTGTTTTCAGGATTTTGAGTTTCAGGATTTTGGGCTTTCAGGATTTTGAGTTTTCAGTCTATAGTTTTCAGGATTTTGATTTTCAGGCTTATAGTGTTTCAGGCTTCTGATAGGGAACCATATATATATATATATATATATATATATATATATATATATATATATATATATATATACACACACACGGGTCTACTTCACATGACTGAAATTTCATTTGACTGAATTTCATTTGACCGAGACCAAAATACCTAATTTTCAAAATACTAAAAACTCACTTGACTGAAACTTATAATACTGAAACCTTACAATGGTAAATTTCAAAATACTAACTTGTAAACCATAGATATGCACACTTACGGCATAGGGTTTCCACCTGTCCCACTTTGTGAGGGACAGTCCCTCTTTAGGCAGTTGTGTCCTGCGAAGAAAATCAAAAAATAGCAAATGTCCTGAGATTTCAGGACAAAAATATTTCCTAAGTATTCTATAATAGTTGCATAAAACAGTTATTTTATATATGAAACTTCTATATGTTATGTGAAGTAGCATAAGCAATTCAAATGTTACTAGAATAAGCTTTTATTTGTGCAAAAAAGTAAAGTTCTGTACTATGCATGGCTGTAGGTATGTTTTGTCCTGGAAAATCTGACATTTCTAAAGAACATGTCCCACTTTGGGCATTTGAAAAGGTGGTAACCCTATTACGGCACCAATGACCAACTCTTTCCAGAATTTAAAAAAAACTTACATACTCTCTTAACAGAAACTGGATGATATAAAACCAAACTAGGTGAGGGACTATGCCCCCCACACACCTCTAACTATATATACTAACTCCAGGACTGCACTACAGTGGGGAAAAGGGCATATACCTTTTACTTACCTTACAGTATTCTACACATTGCCACTACTGCTGGGAATGCACAAAACATCCGCTATATTACTTGAGATACTTCCCATAAAAATATAAACAAACATGCCCACATTTAGAAACATTACAACGCTACTTTCTACATGACTATCGGTATTCTGACAATCAGCAATATAAGTTACAATAATTCTTTTTATCACAAGCAAGTCACTGGAGAAGGGAAACCCATATCATGTCTATGGCTTGCAATTCAATATAATGAGATTCAGTCAAATGAGTTTTCAGTATTTTGAAAATTCAGTCAAATGAAATTTCAGTCATGTGAAGTACACCCATTATATATTGTATTAGCGAAGTATGCATATACATGTGCTGTGAATATACCTTTTATACACAGACATATATTCATAGTACACTGGCCTGTAAGGTATTATATATTACAGTATATTAGTTCTTGTTAGAGGTTTGTCTATAAAATGATATGTTGACGCTGCACAGTAACATCACAGTGTGCAGACCAGGTGTCTAGGCAAAATATACGCACCTAATGTATTAAATGGAAATGTAGGGAGGAAAAAAAAAAAATATATATATATATATATATATATATATATATATATATATATATATATATATATATACACATACATACATACACAGTATATAGATCTACTGAAGACAGTCTAAACTTCAGTAGACTGACAAGAATATTGACAGCAAATGGTCAAAAAAAAAAAAATTGACACCCAAATATACATGTTCTATAACATTGGACAGTGCAGAACAAATCTACTGTTCTTTGTGTGTGTATGTGTGTGTGTGTGGGGGGGGGGGTCTTCCTGCACCCTCCAGTCTGAGATCAGAAAATCCTCAGAGAAGGGGCATGTTCCCAAACCCTTGAGAGTGTTGTTTTTGCACATCTGTTAACTGCCTATTTTGCCGATCGTGTGTCAACAAAACAGACTCTGACATTTGGGAAGTTTGACTTATTAAAAGTATTATAAGTGCTCCCATATGCCAAATCAAATAAACGGTCAGCCAGGAACACATTTCCACCACTTTACTGAGACAAGAAACAAAATTTGTCCAAATGTATCCAAAACAAAAAGTACACAATATGAAAGAATTTAGTGCTTTCATCCCTGGTACTGTGGGACTTCAGAATATACTACCAAGTAACAGCTTCAGTTCAATAGTTTCAGAAAGCATGCAATGCAGATAAATCTAGGAAACATGTATTCCATTCTATGGCACGTCTACAATTTTCAAACTGGAAAATCTGCATCTACCTGCAAAATTAAGGTATATAAGTCATAGAAATACTTTCTTCAAATCACTGAAGATTAATGCATCTTTTGTAGTCTGAAAGCAAAGCAAATGGTAAAAGTGCACCATACTCTGGAAATTTACACTTTTTTGCAAATGACATTAGCAAATATAGGCTTGTAGCAAAATGTCTGAATCACTTAATAACTTTTTTTGTGCAACACGTCTGAGGCATGAAAGACACATATGGCCATGCAATGCACAACCGAGTGGCAGGTGATAATGCAGAATTCAGTTCACAAATGTTGATGTTCCAGTGGGTAGAAACCATTTTGATTTAGCTATTGGCATTGTTATCTTGCAAGGATGGGTTCTATAGCACCTTGAGTCATACATCTCCTGCATGTTGTATGAAGAAGGCTGAAATATTCCATTGTTTCCTACTGAAGGATTAGAGCAGGGGCTATTGGGTTATTATGATGGCCCTTCAAGAATGTGGATGCCTGGTATGAACATGACCTCTAACAAACAGGAGCTACAGGTTTACCAGACACTACTGACAATGCAGACACAGATGCGATGGTTTCAAGTGCTGCCAGCCTGAGCAGAGGTGCAAAGGGAGAACAAAGAACTAAATTGTACATTTTTAACACTTATCTGAAGACAGTTATTCCTCCTCTATGCAAAGTAGTCAATCAGGTAGTCATACTGTGTACACCTTTAGCATTCAGCTCTGGAACAGATGCTTTAATGAGGTGGGCTGCCAGAGGAGGCTGTTATGACCTTTAGCACGGCAGGGTGTGTAGGACTGTCATGTGGTTTAGACTCAATCGTATTTCTCTCAGATAAAATACTTATGGCAACATTCTCATTGTGTCGCCACTGTGCTGGATAAGGAAGTGAAGGAGGCCCAAGCACCTTCACTGCAACCTCCCAGTGCATCTAGCGATGAGGTTGCCTCAACAGGAAGGGATGAAGGCCTCTCTTGAGTGGACATCTGTGTCTTCTTATGTGTGATCCAGCTGTAGCTGCAGCAGTTGGTTGAGGTTGTGGTGGAACATCAGGTAAGGGACAGACTTGGCTGGAATACGTCCTTCCTGTGCTGAGCAACAAATTTGTTTGAGAAGGAGTACCTAGTCATCAGGCCACTGGATAGTCAGCAAGTCCTGCCACTGGTAATGTAAGAACATCAGCTGGTGATTTTTCTCCAAACATTGTCTTCCAGGCTGCTTTAGCAGCCCAGCCCTGTAGCCAGCATCAGACCCTTATACAGTTGGGTGTGACGCTCCTCTTATTGCATCATAGTCTATAACTTGTGCATGCTGCCATCTTTCCTGTAACTATTTGTCCACTTTCTATATATGTGTCTATCTCTGCTCACTCCAACTTCATGTATGTTTGTCTGTATTGTTTGTTGTTTGTTGGTTTGTCATCACAAACTCTAAACACCTTATTTTCTTGGCCAGTTCTTCTTTACATACCTGTGCTCATCTCTTCTCTTTTTATATGAAAAAGTGGGGTCTGGCCCCCACAAAAAAATTAATTTGTCCTACCTTCCTGTCCCCATCATATTCTCGTCTATGTGTTCTGTATGTTCGCCTTGTTTTCATCCTTCTTTCCTACCATTCTGTGTACCCCTTTTTCATCCTATTTTTCTGGAGTTATCTGTGGCCATAGGATTTGTCCACCAGCAATAATTAGTCATACACTACCTCTACACTACATGGCACTCAATGTTATAGAGCATATCCATAGTTATCTACATGTTACAATGCTTACATTACTACAATACCATAAAACTTATTGCATCTTTGATGAGAGTGTGTCATATATCTACCACATTCATGACTTCTTTCACATTTGGTCTCACTAGTTCTCAGATACCAAGCTTTTCTGCTGAGTAGTCTGACAACTGTGTAGTTTCCTGTGGTTGTTGCATGGTAGCTGTGCTCAGAAAGTCCGAGCTGAGCAGGTGTGCTTCCTCTATAGTGGTGTCAGTCTATATATAGTTCTTCCTTCTCGTAATGTTTAATGAGGTTTACCCATGCTTACACTGTGCAACAGTGCAGTGAGTCTTTATGAATTCCTCCCGTACCCTTTGTGATATACACTCTAAAGAAAAACATGTCCTCCATCTACTTGACAGGTAGTAATTTGAGTAACGTGAGTTATAAATATCTTAGTCTTAAAAATAGTTAGCATAGGGGCTATATGCAGCTCCATATTTGGACTATAGCTAGTCACGCTATTCCTTAATAGCACATCTCAGGTCTTCCAAAATTAAAAAGAAAAATAAAAAATAAACAGTATAATACACATATGATACAATACATATGAACTCAGCATATGACTTGAATACTGCTCATTGCTCACCTCAACCAGACTTCAACTCAAAACAGAAATGACTATTCAGCTGGGACCTTGTTCTCTTGCATAAACCAGGGAAATGACATTTATGACATATTTTATGCTGTATTTATGATTTTCTATAGCCTCCCTCTGACATTACTGATCATATCCACCATCTACTACCCTCTGTCACTATCTGTCTTCCCTTTTTCCAACTGTAATACTGAATTCTGCTTTTCTGCCCTCTCCTATTTTTCTAGGTCATCTAAACCATGCAGTATGGCTGCTGCTTAAATCCATAAGCTACAATGATACACTGTGAAATGAATAAGACTGATACACCTCGAGGCTTTACATTCCTGTAACTTTCTACTCTACCTTGCAACATACAGTTAACTTTGTCTTTAGTATGACCCAAATATTAGAATTAGTTTCAAATTAAATAAAAAAAATAGTTCTCCGTCTCTAATAAAAATGGAAATAAATTAAGATTATTATGTAATTATTGCATACTATCATAATTGCCTTGAAGATACATTTTACTTGATTTTACTGTATGCTTTTAGAATGCATATTTTGATTATGCCATTAATCTTATAGCAATGCATTTATAGCTTTGTAAAGTAATTACATGATTTGTATTTACTGTAATTGTATGCCAATGTGATGCCCTATGTCTTGAAGCCACTCTTACCAGGCCTTCCCTTTAAATAAGCTTCTGATCATAGGAACGAATCTAGCCAAAAAAGAAAAAAAAAACAGAAATGCATAAATATTGTTTGTGGATGATCACAAAGCACACAACACACAAATCTACTCATTGGACAGTTGCTCAAATATACACACTTCAAAATGTCATCCACTTGTCTCAATGTTATTTGCAAATGCATCTCATGTAAAGAAAGTCATTATAGTCTGTATTTTTTTGACAGGAAGGCTCAGGTTCAAGTGGCAAATGTTATTTTACTACCAGAATTTCTATAGGGATCCACATCTATTCTTTATTATGACATCTCCACTTGAAAAAGTTAAAGTATGATTTGCAACTAGGTCATCTTATGCAATCCATCGTTGCAATCATTTACAAGCTTTAAACTGGCTTGAATTCAATAATGGAATTAAAAGCTCTAAGTTGTCACAAGCTGCTGAGTTTTCTACGGGAATAAATGTTCTGCATTATCAAACTTGATTAAGTAATAAAACCCTTTCATAATCTGTTCCAGTAATACTTACCAGTTGCCAGTTCCAAGAAACAACAGCAAAAGTGAGGTGCTAAGTGCTTTCCTATTAATATTCTGTCCATATGGAACAGCTTCCCAAGTCCCAACAAATCAGAACATTCTTTAAACTGCTTCACAGCTGTCTTAAATCCTACTAAAAATCACTCAGATGATCTGCAAATGTGAATTTAATAATGAGACCACAAACAGGTTTGCATTATTGTAGTATCAATCCGAGATGCCTCAAACTTACTAGTTAAATATGCTGAAGCAGATACTAATGGAATGCCACAGTAGGTAATCAGTGATACACGGAGGTATCAGAAGCAATGAAAAGTTTAAAAGCCGAGACTGAGAATAAATCCAAGAGTTTAGAGCTAAAAGTACCAGAGTTGTAGAAATATTCACGCTGCTGAATATGGAAGAAGGCTTGGTGTCAGATTTAAAAGCACTTGAAATACAAATAAATCTATAGTTTTAAGATATGGGTGTAGTAAAAAAAAACAATGAAGCAAAAGAGGGAAGAGAGTAAACAATATAACATTTTGGATGTAAGGTGGAAAGAAGGATAAAACCAAAAGACATATTGGAGGACAATGTCACTACGAGAAAAAGGAAGCAAAGTAATGTAAACTCTATATTTTTATTTTACTTAACATATAAGTAAGGTATCTCAGATATTTATAACTGCTGGAGGGGGGCTGAGAATACAGTTGAGATTCTACATGGGCAGCACAGGTCTCTGTAGTAGCTCAAAGCATCCCTCTCAAAGTTTGGGTACACAAATTCCAGACAAAGCTAAATGAGGGGACAGAGGCCCAAAATAAGGGATAAATAATAAATATTGTTATTATAAACTTAGAAATTTGCTAGAACAAAAGGTTTTGCTTTAACATGTAGGTTCATAGGTTCATAGGATGATACTAGGCTATTGGCCTAGAGGCCTTTATAAGCCTAGCCAAGAATTTTGTCCATGTTCCCACAAAGTCATCATCTGTTTCCCCTGTCCAGCAGGAACACAGGTGGGATCCCAGGGGTGTATTTTCTGTTGCCCATGTATTTTAAGAACAATATGAAGTCTCAAACTCAAATGCTGGTTCTCACTGATTTGCAAAAAAAAATACAAATTTTATGAAGAACAATTGAAAAATATGAGACAAAAGTCTGGACATTCTGTGAAATTCTGGACAGGTGAGAGGTATGACTCAAAGTGACAAGGAAGGAGTATGATAGAAAATAGACAATATGGAAAAGATACATGAAGAAGATAAAGAATGGGGCCAGGAGTTATGGAAGGTCAGTCAGTACTAAGACGTCTGAAACTTCAGATGGAGCCAGGAAACATGGAAGGAAAGCATGGTGTGGATTGCATGAAGAGTCTGATAGGAAGACAGCAAGAAGTGAACTGAGACATGTATCTGCAGGTTCCAATCTCATGAGGCCAAAACATTATTTACTGTGAAGGCAAAGAAGCAGATGGACCACCCAAATAGCAATTCCTTAAATAAAGCAGTGTAAGATTACACTTAACGTCTACTGACAGAAGAAAATACAAATATTTTTAGTGGACATGAGGCCAAAAAGTAATAACTAGCTTTACCAATCCTGATATCTTAAACATAGACCAGGAGGAGAAGAAATAAGTAATTCAAAGTAATGGGGATGCTTTAAAATGTGGACTGGAAAGCACAACTCTCAACCTTTTAGTACAAATAATTTGGACAAAGCCAAAAGTAATGGGGGGAGAAAGTTAAAAAAATAGGGACAAATTTTAAATACTGTTCTTATAAACTTAGTTACTACAATAAAAGACATTGTATTAGCACACATTTTCTGAAGGTTATAAGTCTGAAACTCAAATGTGTGTCATTATTTAGTGACTTCAATCCTAAGTGATTTGCCAGAAAACGAAAAATTTTATGAGAAACAGACCAAAAATATGAATCATAAATCCCGACAGTCTGCAAAAAATCTGGACACTTGAGAGGTTAGACTTCCCTAACAAAATGCAGATAAAAATCGACTTTAGATGGTATGAATCTGGATCATAGGAGGTTACTAGGGTATCGACCCAGAGGTAATTTCAAGCCTAGCCATTTCATCCCAATGTGATACCATAAATACTCTAGTCAATACCCAAGATTGTATTTAGTAATGACTGCCCATGTCCAGGAGGGTTGTGGGCGCTATCCCCGGTAAGAATTTACGGTGCCCATCCACTCATCCAGGTTTCTTTTGAACAGTGTCATAGAGTTGCTCTGCTTCATATAAATTGATAGCCTATTCCAAAGACGTGGCAGTCAATGGGAGACAAATCTGTCCCTCCAGCACATCCTATTCAAGTCGCAGGCCATATTTAGGTCCCTGGAATGGGTAGCTCTAGTCCCATTTGATTTACAGATGTGTAGCAAATTCATTAGGATTGGGTTGGAGATTGCTCTGTATGGCAGGCATAAGGCTTCCCTAAGAAGTCTATATGATTCTGAGCATAGTGACAGGGACTTTAGTTGGTCTGCGTAAGGCTCATGCTGCAGTTTCTTAATCTTCTTAGTTAGAATCCTCAGATGTCTCTGCAATTACTGCAGGTGCTTTGTACAGTATATGCCAAAAGGGGTGTTATACTGAATTATGGGCCTGATTAGTGATGATAAAAAAAGAAACCACTCGAGCAGAAACAAGTTTACTGAAGTAAATATAAAAAGTAAGAGCTTTCGTCGGGCACATAGGCCAAACTTCTTCAGACAATGAAATAATATTACAGTTCAGCTTATATACCACTCCTACCCCCAATAATTACTTACTCAATTGAAATTAGTACAATACAATTGAATTAAATAAAATCATTAAATACTGTCTGTGCACATCAAAAAACTAAAAAATCCAACCCATATGTTCTTAAACTAAATAAAAATAATAATGAAAATGTGCATATATAAATTTAAATACATGCTACTCACACACTTTTTAAAATAAAAAAATATTTTATCTATCCAATACGCTCAGCTTCAATTTGCTACTGATAGAAACAGTGTCATTCAACCCTGGGGGAGTATGGGCATTAAGGAAGACTTGCCACCAAGTCTCCCTATCTTCCAACCATAATTTCCAAGGTCCCCCTCGCTCACCCTTCCTGACCTGTTGTAACACCACAAATTTAAACACATTGGTCAGGAAAAGTTTTGATGTGTCTGTATAGGGCATTTTTTTCCTCTCTCCTATGAATCTCATAAAAATATTCATAAATACACTGACTCAATTTACGTTGAGTTTTCCCAACGTAAAAACCAGGACAATGGGAACAAAGAGCAGCATAAACAACACCTTGGGTATGACAACTGAACTTACCCTTGATACTGATAAGTTTATTTACAATTTTAATCTTAGATGTCATTAAAATATTCTTACACTGACTACACGCACCACAAGTTGTAATTTTACCCTGTACTTCACCTACCCTAGTTTGTTCCAATAAATTTTTAATATTCCTGACCTGTCTATATACAAATTCCGGATGTTTACCAAAACAAATACCCAACATTGGGTCACTGTTCAAAATTGTCCAATTCTTGTTAATTATTGCCTGTATGATACCACTATCATTAGAAAATGTTGTAACCAAGGGACAAGATACCAGATTCTTCATAGCCCCCATATTCACATTGACCAACACCACAGTAGTTGCCCAATCACCAATATTTGTTGTGTCAACATTAATATGTGAGTAACCTGTTGGGAGGGTGGCCTAATGGTTAAGGTGTTTGCCTTACAAACACAAGGTGCAGGGTTTGAGTCTCACAAAGGATAATTGGCTAGGCTTAAAATGGCTTGCAAGGGCAGTTAGCTTAGTACTAATCTATGAATCTACGTTGTCATTTAATTTATCCAAAATAGGACTAAAATGACCACTAATATGTTTATCTATTACCTCCTTTTTAATACTATTAATCAAATACTTAGGGTACCCCTATCCAAAAACATTTGACACATAAAATCACATTCTTCTATAAAGTCATTTTTTTTTTCTTATGAGATTCTGAATAGGGCGATGTATGTCGGGTGTTCACAGTAGACAACGCTGACAGGTGAACACTGAGAGCTATTAAGCAGTGATTGTGCAAAAGCACTTTTCCACATGTAAAGGGAGACATTGCACAGCTATATAACAAGGGGCTGCATACTACAGCATTAGCATGCACAACAAAGGAAGAGAGCACCTTAAATAATAGACATTACATATTAGATAACAGACACTACACTGATGATGGTTATTTTTAAACATACACCTGCTTGCAAGACATCATTTACTAGAGATGAAGATTATAACATGTTCCAGCCAGGGATGGAGATATGCATATAAGAATGTATGAAATGGGAGAGAGTCATTTGTTATAATGTTGATGGAAATACACTAAGAATGGTTATACAGTGGATAGGTAAGGGACATGTTTGCAAGACTTTTTTAATGTGATTCAAATTCATGATAAACATTTAGATGCTCTGTGAGTTACCGTGGGCAGATAGGGGAATGATATCAAGTTGTTTTGGCTGTTGAGAGAAAGGAAAGACAATAAGTACCAAATGGAATGTAAACCTTGGTTAGAATTTATTGATTATTGGCTCTTCTATCTTTGTGAAAGTTGAATTCACTTGCAGTACAGTGCTTTTATTGAATATTAGTGTTATCGGCTCACAGCAAGAGGTTCTCTAGTTTGACTCTCAGCTGGAGCGCCTTCTGTGTGGAGTCTGCATGTCCTCCCCGCAGTCGAGTGGCATTCGAAAAACATGCGTGAATGGGCGTGCCTTAGTTGAAGGTTGGGTGTTGTGCTGGCACCTCGGCACCACAAAAACTGACTGCCAATCATTAGCAGACTGGAGTTCCACTATGGCGACCCCTAACTGGGAAAAGCCGAAAGAAAAACAACAGTGCTTTTATGGGATATGTGTGACATTGCAGAAAAGGAAAATGGAAAGCCAGGCAAATGGAAAAAACCCAAGGGGAGGAGAGGGATGACACAGGTGGGGGCAAGTGGGGGAAAAGTGGTTGTTAATGAGAAGATGATTATAAATGGTAAATACTGAATAATAAATAACTCCTCATTAGTTACAAACAGGGACTGCAGCTACTGTGGGGCTTTGACATGTCAGTTATAATCTGAGCTTAAATGATGACTTCTGGAAAGCAAAAGGTGACATGAGGCATATGATGCATGTATCTCATTGTTAAGAAATCAGATGCTAAAGACATCTGGAAGCTAGTTTGGTAAAGATAGATCATGTGGTCATAATCAAGGCTAAACTGTCCAGAGGGCTGATTGCTGGGGAAGAAATTAAATAGATGAGGAGTGGATCAGGGTTGACATATCTGGAACAGTTTTTTGGCCAATAAAGCCTTGCCTGAAAATTAGAGGCAACCAGTAGATTAGGCGATCTCATAGGGCTCATAGGTTTCTCTTTAATATTGTTTGTATGCTTTATGCCCCTCTATGCCATACAACAATGTCGGAATTGGAAGAGAAAAAGACTTAGAAGAAAAAAACCCAGATGAAGCTAGTGATAGAAGAGGGAAAATGTTAGTGCAAATCTGAGTGGAAATGTATATGCATGTAGTGGGTGTAATAGTAGGGCCGGATGTGGGTAATCCAGATAACAAGAGATGCCATTTTGGAGCACAGCAAGAGTACACAGAATAGATAATGGCCAAAGTGTAGTCTGAGTGAAAGAGGGAAAGTAGAAAGCATGGCTGGGAAGTAGAAGAAATCGGATAGAGAATGCTGTTGTAGGAGGACACAGAGGTTAGATCTATTTATAAGGCAGTGTAGGCCGGGCAGCATAGAATGATGCAGAAAGTGTGTACAGCAGAAGGAGAGAACAAGAGGGAAGCAAGAAAGGGAGAAGTAGTGGGGAGAAGGGTAAATATTGTGGTTGGTACTGACAGACAGTATGGAGCAAGCAGTGGGTGAAGGAATAAGGAAAGAGGAGAGAGGCAGCAGCACCTTCTAGGTAGAAGGAAAAGGGAAGAAGGCATCCACATGGTGATGACGCCACAACAAGACAACTGTGGCAGTGGCTCAATCATATCTCTGGTGGCTTCTTTCCTTGTTCATCACTGCAGTAGAGCTCCACACCCAGGAGTGAGAGGAGAGATCCTACTTCACCAGGTCCAGTGGGAAATTAACAATAGGTTGAAGCAAGAAAATGGGAAAGACCCAAGTAATAATTTGGAATGCAAATAGATCACAATTTAAATTAAGGTTAAGAGATTACTGAGCTGATTTATAAGGGAAGGAGCAGACATAGCACTATTATAGGATGCGAAAACTGGGAGTAATGAGAGACTTAAGTTTAAGAAGTGTGCATAGGCAAGCAAGTTTTCATACTTAAGTAAGAGGCTAACTGCCCTTGTGGGACATTATAACCCTATCCAATTCATGTTTAAAGGTGAGAACCAAATCCTGTACCTTATGTCTGTGAGGTAAACACCTTAACCATTATACTCCCTGACTGTGTACTGCATAGCTGTGAGTTTAAGACCTTAACCATTATGCCAACCGCCCTCTCTTGATTCTCGGCTGGGGTGCCTTCTGTGTGGTGTCTGCATGTCCTCCCTGTGTTCTTGTGGGTTTCCTCCCACATTACAAAGACATGTATCTGGAGCATTTCTCCCCAGGCCTCTGCTGAAAATGGGCTTCATTCCAAGTCGGACTTTCCTGGTTAACAAATAATAAATATATATATATATATATATATATATATATATATATATATATATATATATATATATATAAAGAGTGAAGTGTATTTCTGTCTGGCAGGTTTGCTTGTCTAGCTTAAGCAATAATGATACAAAAGTAAACAAACAGTTTGCTGAACGCCAATAACAAGTCCACCAAGAATCCAAAGGAATTTATAAAATCCACACAGAGAGATAAGCACTTTCGTCATCAAGACTTCTACAGATCTGTACATCCGTTTCTACTGTCCCACTTTCAGACCCCTGACAGTGGGACAGTAGAAACAGATGTACAGATCTGTAGAAGTCTTGATGACGAAAGCACTTATCTCTCTGTGTGGATTTTATAAATTCCTTTGGATTCCTGGTGGACTTGTTATTGGCGTTCAGCAACCTGTTTGTTTATTTTGTGGATTTTTTGCTGCTGGTGGCTTGTTTCCTTTGTAATGATACAAAAGTATTATAAAAAAATCATACAAGAGTGGGATAAGAAGAGGGAGAGATGTGCCAAAAGGATTAATGTGGCATATTTCCATGTGACTTTAAGAGCAGTTGAGACCATCTGTATAGACAACAGGACAAGAATAAAGGGGGCAAAGAAAGAATTTAAGAAGGAAGAGGAAGTTGCAGGGTTGTTGGATGTGTGGGGGAATCTCCAAGGCAGAGAGAGAGAGAGAGAGAGAGAGAGAGAGCAGTGTATAACTTTTTCAAGTGTTTAAGATTGTTACAAGACCATAGTAGATACTATATTGTTTTCTGACTAATAGTGACGGTGGGAGGTGAAGAAGGTTTGGTTAAGGGACAGAACTTTCTTTGACCATGTAGCTAAAGTGGTGTGTAGACAATGGAAATAGAGATCATGGAGATGGAAAAAGAGGAGTCTGAAGGGAAGGAAAGACAAATCTGATGGACATTTATAATAAATAAATCTCTGGCAGAAAATAAACAGGGAAAATGGTAGGCTGGAAAGTGATTAAGAAGAAAGGGATGGAAAGAAGAGAGGAGGAAGGAGAAGTCAAATTATAGGTGTCTCTATATGTAGGCATACTGCCTTCACACTCACAAGACTGGAAAAGAGCTGTTGTGCTAAGCTACTATACATTCTATCCAAGGCATGTACTAACATAGAATGTACACTGATCAGTAACATCTGGGTCAATATACAGATTGCAGAGGAGTCTGTGACCCACTTCTCATGAACCAGCTTATGATTAGTGAAACTGCTCTATTTTTAGAGAGAAAGAGCAAAGGGTCATTGCCATACACAATGGAAATCAGAAACAGTTGGACTCAATGCCCCTGTACTCCTTCTCTCACAAAGCAGTAGCAACAATCCCTATACCCCTAAACCATCATATGCTAACATATATTACAGTCTGTAAAGGCACTAGTCTTAAATTGTATCCTGCCTTCATCTAGAATGATGCCTTGTCCCCAAGATAATTGGCTTCAACAACTGGCTAAGTAGTTGGTGTATTCTAAGGGGATCCAATATGTATCAGACTGAGATGAGATAGTACATGACTTCCTGTTTCACCACAAATTTGTCATACTGCAGAAGGCCTCTGCTGCCCCCCCCCAGTACCTCTTGTTTATTGGCAGAGCCCCCAGTGGGCATCCCTACATAGCTAATTGAAACTCAGGCACTAATCACTGATACGTTAAATAGAAATATGCCTGAACTTCAGTCTCTCCAGCAGCTGAAACATGCTCATATTAGTGAAGTTAATGAGACACAGTTTCATTGTAGTGACAGGATTCTCACTATCCCAAGGTTTAGATCTATCACGCCATCAGAACCTTGGGTAAGGAGAATTTGTATTGGCCAGAGATATCATCTCCTCACGTAAAATCAGCCACATCTTAAATTGGAGCTGCTAGGAATCCAAATCACCATTAACACATCTAGCTATAACTGTACTGCTAGCTTCACATTCCCATTAATGTTCCTGAAAGATCTGGAAGTTATCCACCATTGAGGGGTTAAATATCAAATAAAATAACCTCATGCTAAGAGACTTCAGTTACCTAAGCACTGACTGCCACACTTAAACATCTAGAAATTAATAGGTTTCTGAATGCTTGTGAAGTTTCACTTTTTAAGTCTTTATGAGTGCATTTAGGTCAATAAAGCCAAACCCTACTAGATGCAGACATGTCATGTTTTGGACTTTTCATGATCATGCCAGTACAGCTTAAGTGGATTGTTTGGCTGCACAAGACTTATAAGACAGCTAATGTCCATAAGCATTACATTGCCTGTGAAATATCCAAAACAACATCCAAAGAATAAAAAGGATACACTGAAAAGCATTTCAGAAAAAAAAACATGAATAAAATAAAGTAAAGTAAATAAAGGCTTAAAAAGTAAAAAAACATGGGCTTTCAGAAGCTGAAACAGTTAAATCCTTAAGGGGTCATTTCATGCATCCCATGGGCAAGGTAAAGACGCTAGCTTGGCTGAATCTTTCTGGCAGTTTTCATTTATTTATTTATATTTGTTTACTGGGGGTAGTGCACTGATCAATACTGACCAATTTCAGGTTCAGACCAGGTGAAATACAAACAATTTCACAAACAATAAAATACAGAAATATAAGCAATAACGCAATAGTTCAGGCTAATTACATAGAAAAAAAAAATGTCTATATATTCCAGTAAACAAGCACAGTGCAATTTACAGTCAGGCAGAGTGTAATGTTCATAGGTTCATAGATTCATAGGTTCATACTAGGCTATCTGCCCTAGGGCATTTATAAGCCTAGCCAGAGTGTGTTTGGCTTTCGCCACCCATTTTAAATTAATTTTGCTATGCCCTTTTTCGAGGTTAGTATACTGTGCCTCTGTCTAACAGTGACACAGAAGTGATACCCAGGGTAAACCTATGATCCCCCATCCACTCATCAAGATTCCTCTTGAAGAGAGTCAATGAGGGAATCTGCCTAACCTGGACTGGGATTTTATTCCGGAGTGAAGGGAGCCTCTGGGTTATGAATCTGTCCTTCCAGCATGTCCTGTTTATTTCAGTGCTGAGGTTCATGTCTCTCGAGTGCATAGCTAGATGGGATTTGGATTTTCTGAGGTGCAGCATGTCCATTAATTCCGGGTTGGACATGGCTTTATACATCAGGCACAGATCGCCTCTGAGCAGGCGGTATGCCACTGAGTAGAGCTGGAGTTTCTTTAACCGGGCAGCATATGGCATCTGTTTGAGCCCTTTGATCCTCTTGATGAGGTACTTTTGGGGTCTTTCCAGTTGCTGCAGGTGTCTGGTAAGGTACATCCCAAAAGAGGCATTGTACTCAATTATGGGCCTGATGAGGGATGAGTAAAGAGGCACGATGACCTCCCCTGATCTAGATGTGAATCCCTTCATGATTAGGTGGGCTATATAAAATGTTTTTCTAACCACTTTGGCCACGTGGTTGTCAAATGAGAGACTGCTATCAACTTGGGTCCCCAGGACCCTAATTACTTCTTCTGTACTTAATGGATTACCACCTATGTGGTAATTTGTGGGCACTTTGTTTTTGCCAAAGGGGATGGCGTTTAGCTTGAGGCCATGGCTCTGGCACCAGTTGTCTGTTTCTATGAGGCCTTTTGGAGGATGCTTGTGTCGGCTGGAGAGTCGATTATGGCACCCAGTTTGCAGTCATCTGCGAACTTGGTCAGCCACAGTCCTTCTGTGTTGGCCTGTACCTCCGAGAAATATATACCGAACAAGAGAGGTCCCAGGACTGAGCCTTGTGGGGTGCCACTTGTAAATGGTTTGGAGTCTGACATGGCTCCAGCAATTCTAACCATGTGGGTTCTGTCCTTGAGCCAGTTTGCAACCCATCTAGTGACATAGGGGTTTATATTTAAGCTGGTAGGCTTATCTATAATACCCAAGTAGGGTATTGTATCGAAGGCTTTTCTGAGGTCCAGGTAGGCTGTGTGGACCACCTTCCCCTCGTCAATTACCTTGGTGACTGTTTCAAAGAAATCGACCAGGTTTAAGAGGCAGGATCTGCTCTTAACAAAGCCAAACTGGGTAGGATCCAGTGTCTGTAGGTCCCCAATATCTTTATTTATGAGGTCCATGATGATCCTTTCCATAGCTTTGCAGACCAAGCTAGTCAGGCTTATGGGGCGATAGTTTCCAGGATCTGTTGAGGCACGACCTTTGTGTAGAGGGACCACTGTTGCTGTCCGCCACTCTTTGGGTACATATCCTGTAGCAAGGCTGAGATTGAACAGTAGTTTTATGTTTGGGTTTAGCTCTTCTTGGAGTTCATGTAGGATGCAGCCCGGGACAACGCCTGGTCCCATTGATGCTGTGTTTTTTGCTTTGGAGAGGGTGGCTCTTACCTGAGCATCTGAGATGTCAGGGGGGCAGCACTCTGCTGGGATAGTGGGGAGGGGGGGAGAAGTTTGCGCTGAACCTGTCAGCTAGGATGTTGGCAATGTCTGTGGGTTTGGTGTATGTTTTGTCATTTTGGACTAATTCTGAGCATATCTGGGAATTCCCACCCAGGTTCCTAACATAACTAAAGAAAGCCTTGTGATTATCCTTAGCGTCCTGTGCAATTTTTTTCTCGAAGCTGGCCTTAGACGATTTTATGAGTGCCCATAGTTTTTTGCTAATACTGATCAGAGATGCCTTCCCTTTTTGGGATTTTGCTCTATCATGTAGTAGCTTCCTCCTTCTATTGTATAGTTTGTTTATGGCTGGGGTCCACCAGACAGGACATCTGCCTTTGGAGGATTGGGTCTTGGTTTTATTTGGGGTTGCATGATCCATGCATTCCTGAAGGTGTTCATAGAATGCGTTTATAAAGGATTCTGCGGTCTGGGCCATATTTTCCAAAGGCCCGGGGGCTTTGAAGGATTCCACCTCAGTTTTGAGGAGTGTGAAATTTGCTTTAGAGAAGTTTTTCACTGTGGTTTTCTGGGCAGGGGCTGGGGTCGGGATGTAAATATCCAGTGAGATTAGTTTATGGTCTGATCTTACCAGTGAGGGATACATTTCTGGTCTGGAGCATAGAGTCCCCATGTTGGTGATGATCAGGTCCAGTATGCTTTGCCCTCTTGTGGGAGTGGTAACAAGTTGTTCCATAGCATTTGAGTTTATAAATTCTAGGAACCTTTGGGCTAGGGTGTTGGAGCTAGAGTAATGCTCCCAGTCTATGTTTGGGTAGTTGAAGTTGCCCAATATAATGGTGTTTGGAGAGACCTTCATATTTTCCAGTGTTCTCAGGAAGGCCGATTGAGGTTCCTGGGTTTGGAAGGGTGGTCTGTAGCAGGCTATAAACTGGAAGGCAGTTTTACCCACTGTTAGTTGCACATGGATAGTCTCTGATGCTTTGTGCTGTGCCACCAACCTGGAGGTGTGGGTATCTTTGACGAATATTGATACTCCCCCTCCTTTTGTGGTTTGGTCCAAGTTTTGGGGCCGAAAAGCATGGTATGAGGTATAACCTGGTAGTGCTGGGGTGCTCTCAGGAGCCTTGAACCAGGTTTCTGTTACTGCAAAGATATCGATATTCTCCATGCTAAGGAGAGTTTCGAGTGTGTGCATCTTGAGGTTTAGACTTCTGGCGTTGAGTAGCATTACTCTTAGTTTCTTATCCCATGTGATACCTATGGAGGTGGGTTTGTCTTTTGAGCCTTGCCTAAAAAAGGCACTATGGGGGTAGCAAGAGCCTTTGCCAATATCCGAAAGCCCAGGGGTGACAGGTGCAAGCCATCCCTAGTGAAGCATCGTGACTTGTCGAGCATGTCATCCCAGGCTGACAGGCATTGGATCCCCTTTGAATGACACCAATACTTAAGCCATTTGTTGAAATTGATCATCTTGTCTTCATATTGTGTCATCATCCTTGGTGAGGGTAAGATGCTACTCAAGGTCAGGGTCATACTGGCCTGGGCTACATGCTCAGAGAGCTCCTCTATGTCTCTTTTCATGTAGTCCAGGGAGGTATGTCTCAGGTCATTCACACCAGCATGGACAATGACTGAGTCATATTTGTACTTGCCTTTGAGTGACCTGAGTGCTTGTGTTATGTGGTGGATCCTAGCACCTGA
>NC_056729.1:1101667958-1101730458 GCF_019279795.1 Protopterus annectens | reverse complement strand
CTGCTCTGTATATCAGGGTCAGTTACTCTCATCTGTTTTACTAACTCCCTCCACTGTGCCATGTTTCTGTTCTGTATAACAGGGGTCAGTTACTCTCATCTGTTTTACTAACTCCTCCCAATGTGCCATATTTCTGCTCTGTATATCAGGGGTCAGTTACTCTCATCTGTTTTACTAACTCCTCCCACTGTGCCATATTTCTGTCTGTATATCAGGGGTAAGTTACTCTCATCTGTTTTATTAACTCCTCCCACTATGCCATATTTCTGCACTGTATATCAGGGGTCAGTTATTCTCATCTGTTTTGCTAACTCCTCCCACTGTGCCATATTTCTGCTGGAATAGCAGAGGTGTTGATCATCCTCTTGCTCTGCAGCCTAAACTGACTATTTAACTAGTAATCTAAATGGTCCCTTGACATCCCAATGTGTGTTTCTTCAGTCATAGGGAGGGAATATTCATCTCCCTTTAAACCCTTGCAAATCTAATATTTAGAAGCATAAACTTATAAACCCCTTCCCACCAACACCTCATAGCAGGTAAATTCTCTGAAAAGTTGAATGGTCCCAAACTTAAAGGAAAACTGCTATTCTGTCATATTATAATGAAATAAAATTGTGCAAGAATTACCTGTAGACACAGATTCTATATTAACATAAAAGTTTTGGAAACAAAAGTGCATCAAGTATTGCATAGTCAGCATATTCTAGGTGCAAATTAATCACTTTGCCTCCTCCCCCTCTTCTCTCCTTCAGTTGCCTAGCAATTTAGCTACTTTTGTAGTAAAAATTTTCATTTGCCTAGTTGTGTCTGTCATTTTATTTTCTGAAACAGAAGGAAAGGCTTGGCAAGCTACCTTTTGGAAAAGGTGCCTTGATGATTTCTACTTTGGAGTTCAGTGGTGAACACTATACTTTCAGAGTCTATTACTTTTTATGACATAGACAATCATACATTTATTTACATGGAAACAAACCATATTGATATATTTTTAGTTGCAGACATTATACATGACTAATAGTCTATCCAATCAGTCAAACATTACATGGCTCATTCAAGGCCTGTCTTCTTTTAAACCTCATTCCGCCTCCAAAAAGTTTTGTTCAGTTTTAGGTGTCTGGTGTTCAGTTCCTCTATGGCATGTTTGGAGTTGGTGTAAGTCTTTGGACACAATAGATAGAAGATCCAACATAATTCCAGATGAAAAGTCTTAAAGTGCAAGACCTTCTCAATACAGTTTTTAATCACTGGTATGAAGGCATTCCTTCTTGTGCATGTCCAAGGTGAATAGTCATTATCAACATATATTCTAGTGTCTCCAACCAAGTAGACAGTATTTTTTTCCAAAGTATCAATAGGATGCATTCCTTTTGCACATATATTGCAAATTTTACCACAACTGGTCTAAGTCTCCCTCTAGCTAGGGTCATTGGGGAGCATAAATCCCTGTCTATATAATTTTCTTCCTGTGGTATAGTAGTCAATTCCTTCAGACATTTCTTTACAAATTCTATACTGTTTCTTCCTTCCATTTACTCTGGAATACCAGAAAAACAGATTTTGTCTCTTTCCTACATCTGTCCTCCAGTTCACTGAGTCTCTACATTATCTGCTAATGGTGAAACTCCATATATGGCATTTTTTGTTTAACTTTGGTTGCTTCGACCTGCAGATTTGTGATTGTGTAAAAGTACTCAGAAAGATGACTTCCATACCTTGAGTTTTTTGACTGTTGAATTCAGTATAGTCCATGAGCACGGTATTCATTTTAAATATTTCTCTGTGTGTTTGGGTTATTTTAGTCTCTAGTGATGCCAACTTGCTTTTCTGTGGTTCTACCATTTGCGGTGGTGACTCACATCTTTTCACTTCAGGATCTTTGTCCCTGATCCCTTACTTAGTTTACCAACCTTCTATTTGATTTTCATGAGCTACTTTTATTTTGTTTGTTTCCCATTGATAAACATAGCAGGAAATATATTGGTGCTTTGCTTCTATTGTTCTTACTTTTGATTGGGTCAGTCCAGACATCCATATTCAGCTACTTACCTCTCTATCATACTGGAACTCACTTTCCAACCTTCTTTAATGTCACATATAATAAGTTATAAAATACATTCTATATGTTCTGACCCCATGCTGACCTTTATGGCATACATTTACTATTATTTTCCTCAGTCAGACCTATACTCATAGTATGACATGGGGCATCAGGTAGCTACTTTGTGATCTTTAAATAACTTCTTCATGGTTACTATGTGAAATAAATAAACATAATTTGTGTAAACAACTTATTTGTGGAAACAGCATACTCATACTCAATTTCCATGCAAAACAATTGGTTTTATGCTCAGTGCCAGTAAGCTCAACCATAACAGGGTATATCCACAATCTCATATCTGTCCTCACCACCTTACCCAGCTTTTTTCAGTTTCTACTATCCTTTTTTGGATGGGACTGGGCTTGACTCTGTAGATTTTTTTACTAACTAGATTTAATAAGTTATCAGAAAATTTTCCAGAATTCTAGATCACTTTAGCAATACTGTTTGTTCACTCTCCATCCTCCTGACTACATTTACTCTCTCTGACCCTTCCTTTTTTATATTCTTCCACTGCATACATGAAACCAATCCATCTCCCTTCACTGGGGAACAGGTAAATATACAATGTCAGACATGGGCTGTGAAAGTCATGTAACTGGTTTGTAAGGTGTATCAAAGCATTCACGTATAAAACTCATGTCATTTTCTGTAATGCATCTCTCAGCTCTAATCCCACCCTAATGCATTGTATTGCTGAAATTGATATTATGTGGACACTAATAGATTGCAGATCCCTAAAAGGACTGATTCTCAGATGTCAAACTTCAGAATGGACCTTGGGACCCTCTATCATGCACATTGCTACTTCTGTGATCAGTTAGTCGTAATGCAAAGTGTGTTCAGCTAAATGCAAGATGCTAGTCATCGATGGTCTCTGTAGTTTCAGTCAACCATGGAGTGGTATTTTTTGCTACCATCAGGCACTAGAGTGCAGCTACCTTTAAAAACGATATAAGTAGGTGATGTAGCAAGATAGTTCAGGTGACAGAAGCATGAGTTAGTTATATTCCTCAGGATGTGAACTAACATAAATCAAACACAGGCTGATATTAATAGTCAAAAGACTTAAATATGTAAGGCAGTTACTTTTAAGCTTGGGAGCAGAAATCTGAGGCATACTGAACTAAATATAAGGTGTCTGTTTCAATGCACAGGTGCGAGCTAGGTAAGGTAGTCTGAGAACTGTTCACATGACTAGATTCTGCACTGCCTATTTGTCATTCAGAGCATGTGATAAAGTAAGCGGGAAATGCCCTAGAACTAAAGCTTCAAGTATTTTCATACAGGAGTATGTAAAATAATACAGATGCTCAACTGAAACACTGTAGAGGAATGCACATCTGCATGGGGTGGCTTTACTAAACATATCAGGATAACATATACAATGATAAGGCATGCAAGATGGAGAACATGGCCCTTTTCTACTTTTTACCACTGTTTTATTTTTCCAAAGAAAATGCTAAGCAACCTGCAACTAAACATTTAGCATGGGCGTATGATTGTCTTTGGACTGACTTTTTTTTTTTTTTCTTAGCTAAATCAGGACTGCTTTTGAAAGGATGATGGTCTTACAAAAAGGATTAGAAAGAAGTTGGCATGAGTGTATATTTTGAGACGGACTGCAAAACTCCAGTTTAAGCAACACAAGCATTTAAGATGGCCCTTCACATTACAGCTGGGAAGTACCGAACTTTAAATCATCGTATAATACCCAAGCATGCTATTGTTCTCTTATTTACACAAACAGAGGAGTACCGTACTTGGTAAACACATCCATCAGGCTTGATGGAAAGATACATATTCATTTATCATGAAGTATGTAATTTGTATTGGCAAGAGTATTACAAAACAACAGTGGCACAGAAAACATATAATCAAAGATGTAGTCAGTGTAGAAAAAGTTTAGCATATCCACATTAACCAAGCTCAAAACATGGGAAGTTTCAGAGTTACTTATTTGTAATATTCTCAGATTGTAACAAATCAGAAATTAGGCATTACATTCAGTTAAAATGCACATGTTGAGCTGAAAGTTTTCAAATACAACTGTAAAAGGTAAAAATAAAATGATATCATTTAATTATCAATTAATCAAGCATGGTTTCAGCTGGAACATACTGTTCAAACCTTTGTCAGAAGAGTATCAAGTGCCAAGTTCCCACTGCCAGAATGTTCCACTTTATTCAGCAAAACATGCCTTTCATGTATTGATTTAGCAATACTTGAAGCAAAACTGCCTATACCTATAAACAAGAACATATGTTCAGAATTTACATGAATATGTTCAGCAAGTGTGTCATTTGGCATACTTACTTTGATTGCTTTGCATGCTCTAAATATACCATACTTAATATTCCTGCATGTTTTCTCTAATAACCTTTGTAGTATTAACTCTTCACTTTGTAGTTCACAGTCATACTGCTACAGAATTATAAAATGCTTAATATTTTTTTCTCAGCAAATTATAAAATTATTTTGTTTGATTTAATATCAAACATACCAGTGTACTTTAATTTATACCATCCAATATCTCCACTGCTCCTCTCATGGCTGCAATAATAATTATTACTGTGAAATAAACATCAGTTAAAATATTTTCTATTATGAATGTGAACCTCAGGTAAGAAACCCAACTGGTGCTAAATGTGTATCCTTGATGTCATTTCAGTTTTACTAACAGACTCAAGTCTGTCTTAATTCATCTGCTGTTTACGGATAGGCATCAGAATGTTTTCTTCAGTGGTGCAATGGATAGTGTTGTCACCTCACTGCAAGAGATTTTCTGGTTTGATTCTTGGCTGGTGTTTCATGCAGGGAAAGAGCACTACAGATGCAATGTTTGCTCTGAGGGTGTTGATGGAGAAGTACAGAGAATGTCAGAAGGAGTTGCATTGTGTTTTTTTAGACTTAGAGAAAGCATATGACAGGGTGCCTAGAGAGGAGTTGTGGTACTGTATGAGGAAGTCAGGAGTGTCAGAGAAGTATGTAAGAGTGGTACAGGATATGTACGAGGGTAGTGTGACAGCGGTGAGGTCTGCGGTGGGAGTGACGGATGCGTTTAAGGTGGTGGTGGGGTTACATCAAGGATCAGCTCTGAGCCCTTTCTTATTTGCAATAGTGATGGACAGGTTGACAGACGAGATCAGACAGGAGTCCCTATGGACTATGATGTTTGCAGATGACATTGTGATCTGTAGTGATAGTGGGGAACAGGTGGAGGACACCCTGGAGAGATGGAGATATGCTCTAGAGAGAAGAGGAATGAAGGTCAGCAGGACTAAGACAGAATATATGTGTGTGAATGAGAGGGAGGATAGAGGAATGGTGAGGATGCAAGGAGTAGAGGTGGCGAAGGTGGATGAGTTTAAATACTTGGGGTCAATAGTTCAGAGTAACAGTGAGTGTGGAAGAGAGGTGAAGAAGAGAGTACAGGCAGGATGGAGTGGATGAAGAAGAGTGTCAGGAGTGATTTGTGACAGACGAGTACCTGTAAGAGTGAAAGGGAAGGTCTACAAGAGGGTAGTGAGACCAGCTATGTTATATGGGCTGGAGACAGTGGCATTGACAAAAAGGCAGGAGTTTGAGCTGGATGTGGCAGAGATAAAGATGTTAAGATTTGCACTGGGTGTGACGAGGGTGGACAGGATTAGGAATAAGTATATTAGAGGGTCAACCCAGGTTGGAAGGTTTGGAGACAAAGCCAGAGAGGCAAGATTACGTTGGTTTGGACATGCTGAGGAGGGATGCTGAGTATATTGGGAAAAAGATGCTAAGGATGAAGCTACCAGGTAACAGGAAAAGAGGAAGGCCTAAGATAAGGTTTATGGGTGTGGTGAGAGAGAACATGCAGGTGGTTGGTGTGACAGAGCAAGATGCAGGGGACAGGAAGAAATGGAAACAGGTGATCTGCTGTGGCGACCCCTAATGGGAACAGCCAAAAGAAGATGATGATTCTTGGCTGGGGTGGAGTCTGCATGTCCTCCCTGTGTTTGTGTGGATTTCCTCCCACATTCCAAAGACGGGGTAGGTGGGTTGGACACTTTAAATGGGTCATAGGTGTGAGTGTGTGGTATGGAAGAAAAGCTGCAGCAGGACAAGCCAACAGCTGATATGAACCTTGACTCTAGATTATTGCCATTGTTGAAGTGACAACCCAACCCCATATAAAAAAACGGGAAAAAGGAGTTGTGGATAGATAGACCAGAATGCTTTCTTGCTAATTTTATTATCTGAGCTGGTTTTGATGCTAAGGAAGAATATCCATAAAAGATGCAGGATACAGTGTGATAGTTCTTTTAGGGTCACCTCCAAAAGCATAATTTCAGATTATGTGGCCATAACTATTGTATATGCTTTTAACCTGCCCATCTTTACAAAATGTGAGCACCTGGAAGAATGATAATATCTGCCTTGGCCAACACTGTGGCTGAATATAATAAAACATAATATGTGAATTGAAGGCTGTGAAAATGTATATTATATGCTGCATGCCAGTTGTAATAACTTCATCTGTTACATTTCTAATTGTTATCATTGTGTAGGAAAGGTCAGATGTATAGTGCATCAGAGAAAGTGACTCAAGAGGTAGCATGTTCGCCTGTGATGCTGGAAGATCAAAAGGCTGTGGGTTCTGTTTCAATCCCAGGTGCTTGGATTCCTTTTTCCAGTACTAGCATTCTAGTACAACATAAGAAGGGGGGCATGCTGCACTCCTGAGTATACTGTCCTTAGAATGGAATGTTAAACTGGTGCCATATCTGCCCAAGTTGGTGGTAGCTCAGATGAATGTAAAATATGACAGAGCATTTATTGAAAAGAGTAGGGGAATCTCTCCATTGTGCTAGCCAAATTTACTTGGATAGGTGTGTATACCACCTGAAGTATGCCCCTAAAATAATCTGCTGACCTAGTGGGATCAACCCAGTAAACAAATCTTAAAGAAATAAGTAATTTTTACTCAGGCAAACTCATTTCTGCTTCTTTTACTGTTCAGTTGTTCATATCTACTACTGTCGCTTCTTATGAGTATCTCATAAGGTATGTTGAAGTTTCAAGCATCTGGAACCAAACTTAAATTAATGGTGGGAATATGATCAAGCCTGAATTTAACATGATCTGTAAGCAGCAGCTATATAGTTAATGACTGCAGAGAGAAAGTTATTTCTACATTGTCTTTTTACATCTTTGAAGAGTATCATTAACTGGACTAGAGGAGAGGTACAGCAGGAAATATGAACAGCATGGGCATGCACTGAGGTGGTATTTCATCTCATGAAGAGATGGTCTAGGGTTGTTCTACCTCAGGGGGAGTCTTAGAAACAACAATCATAACATTTTAAAATGCTGTTACTTGTAATGGAGCCTGCAGTTTAAACAGTTCCAACAATAGCTGACATATCTGGTGGGCATCACCACAGATGATCTTCACACCCCATCATGGTCACATCTAAATGCAGGCTATGTTCTGCCTGATCTGAGAGTCTAGATATCAGAAGAGCAGTAGATGTTTTCATAATGCTATAATGTCCTTCAGTGTGATGTTGCTGCCAGGTCATGTCTACATAGTCAGAATCATTTGATACCAGAAATATGGTAGCAGTATATGTCAACCAGTCAATTGTGCAGCATTGCAGGATGCCTGTATAACATTAAAGGCTTTGCATAACTTAGAAATCAGTCATTCTGATGCCTGCAAAGCATTGCACATGCACACAGATGTCTATGGCTAGTCATTGCTAACAGTCATGCAGACATGTGGGTTAGGTGTTTAGCCTCCTCCATGTTAATAACTAATCTGCCATCATCATCATCATCCGATGACAAAAAGAGGATTTCTGGATGACTGAGGTATGTCTAAACCCTAGTGACAAATTAATACCTATATGGCAACTATCTCCATGAGGACATCCTTTACATTAACAGACTCACCCAGAGATGACTCACCAGTGTCTACAATTGTTGTAACTGCCACTGGATATTTTTTAACATGATGTGCATTGATATTTCACTTGCTTGATACCAAGTTTCCTTACTAGTCATACAGTAATATTTTCTTTTTGTTTTAAATGAACCATTATTTTACTGTACATACTACTGCAGATGAGAACTTATTTTGATTTTGTTCACTGGGGTTGTCTGACTGGATTTTGTCAAAAAACTCTTTTCAGCAGAGGCTTGGGAAGAAAAGCTCACATATTACAAACATTTTTGAACAGACATTCAGTAATATAAATGAACAGACATTGAGTGATATACATTAACAATTCCATATACATTTGCTAATTAGATTATATTCATACATACATCCCCCCCCCCAGCACCTTCTCTATTACAGCTAGGAATAATATTGAAATTAATGCCAATTCACAAACAAAACTAGGTGCAATAATATATAACAACATAAGATGTGACCTACATGTAGCACAAACAATTAAGAAAGTTCACAAAAATGGATACTGTTTACAGAAATAAAAATTATCTAACACCTCTAGGGTTGCCATTGCTAGAACCCATCTTCTATCAACACTTCTGCATGCTTCCTTAATTCTCACCAACCTTAAAAATCAGATTTAATTAAACTTGAAACATGCTACAATAAAATAGCTAAATTTGCAACTGACTGCCCACATCATACCCACCACTGTCACTCCTTAAAAATACTCTCCTGGTTAGAACTCCCACAACTTCTGTCCTATAACCAATTAACCTTAGCACACAAATTAGTATATCAACCTGAAAAAAACACTGCCCTTCTAAATATTCTCCAGCCCCATACCACAAATAGAAGTCTTCGCTCAAGAAAGAAATCTCTACAAGTGTCCAAATACACTAATACAGCAGGGGACTCACTATTTTCTCATCATGTAGCAACAAGGTAGAATTCACTGCGTCACAACATCAGAACCAATGCAAATATCAAAGAATTCAAAAAGATTCTTACAAATTATCTTAATGACACCTGGCTTTGTTCCTGTACCACTCCAGGCTAACTAGTTTTACTAGCTTCTGGTCATACTTTTTCTTCCTCCCTGACCACCTCATAATCTATACCCTCTCTCATGTCTCATCTTTTTCTATCCAATTTCCCCCTATAAACCCTTCCTCATCTTATACTGAGAAACTACAATGTCTACACTACAATAAGGAATTATATCAGAAGATTGTATAATCAGCTATAATAGCATAGAATGTAATTTCTGGTGTACTGTATGTCTTCTATATTTTTTTGTATAATTTCTTGTAAATTTTGTATAATTTCTTGCATAAGTTTTTGTATAATCTCTGTATGTGGAGCTTTTCTCCCAGGGCCTCCGCTGAAAATGGGTCTTATCTCAGTTGAACTTTCCTGGTAACCAAATGTAGAATAAATAAATAAAATACTATTACAGTATAAAATGGACTTATGCATTAGTAGATGTTGAACATTGAACATCTGAAGAGGTGCATTTTTGGGTTTGCTATATAGATAACAGATTATGTGATTAGTGCTTGGAAATAAAAAAAAATGGAGGTTATGAAAGGAATGAGGTTGGCAGACAATGTTAATATTGTAGTTAAGCTATTGGGAATAAAGCAGCTTCAGAGAGAATTAAATGTATGGCTATCATAAAGTTTATATTTGAAGTATAGAGGTGGTGGTGAGCAGTGTCACTAAAATACTTATATGACTGGGAGATGCTAGTAAAACTATTCAGTTATTAGTGAAGACTGGTTGTGGGACACAGGATTCTAAAGAGAAATGATTTGGCAATATGGCAAACTGAAGATAACTGTGCCATATATCCTGGAGATGTATAGGAGCAGATCCAGTGATTTGATAGAATAAGTTTGAGTTGTGTTTTAAATCAGTTTGTATTCTAAGTGGATTTTAGTAGTAGTGGGATGTACTGCCTTAGTCAGGTTTCCATGCACCAGTCCCTTAGCCTGGCACATCTCAACCAACTGGCTCCTTGACAGCTTGCCATTATCCTCTGCTGACATGCTTGCCTGCTCTCGCTGAATAACTAAGCTAACAAAAGGAATAAAACAATTGTCATCAGAACTCTGAATATTCACTGCGTGGCTGATTTAGAGCACAAAAACACCTTCAGTGATTACTGTACACAAGCGACAGGAATTCACTATCCACACCACTACAAGCCAATTGCCAACCAATTAATATGTGGTGTAGGTATCTTACCACTACCAAACAATTAATATGTGAAAATTAATATGTGACACCCGTGCACTGGGCCAGCAATCAATGAGCCTCAATCCTCACCACTAACACCAGTGAGGGGCGTACTCATTGGAAAAGATAACAAATACACACACAGTAAAGTACAATTTCCCTTAAGAGCACACAGAGATCACAGTGAGTCTGGGGCTGGTTTCTCCCTTTCTCTCCAGATCCCCAATAAGACTCCTCACTGGCATAGCTATAGGTTCCAGATCTCAGCCTAGTGGTCAAGCTAAAACCTCCAGCACCCTCTCTGTCCAACCAGTGCTTTGTGTCCCTGACCAAGTAGTTGACACACACACACACACACACACACACACACACACACACACACACACACACACACACACACACACACACACACACACACACACACACTTTGAGATATGAGTTATATACAAATGCACTGACACTCCTTGAAGGCTGTGGTGGTATAGTGGTTAGCATTGTCACCTCACAGCAAGAGGTTCTCCTGTTCAATTCTCGGCTGGAGCGCCTTCTGTGTGGAGTCTGCATGTCCTCCCTGCGGTCGAGTGATGTTTAAATACATGCAAGTAGGTGCATGAGTGAATGGGTGTGCCTTCTTTGAAGGTTTGGGCATTGGGCTGGCACCTCGGCACCGCAAAAATCCACTGCCAATCATTAGTGGACTGGAGTTCTGCTGTGGCGACCCATAACTGGGAAAAGCTGAAAGACATTATTTTTGCACAGACACACCTGGGGAAGGCCGGCACAGGTTCTCCAGCTATGCCCCTTCTGCCCAGACTATACGTTAGTACCACTTACCACCAACCACTAATATCAGCTACTAATAAGGCCCTTATCAAAGGGTGTCCAATTATTGCTGTAGAATATTATTATTATCCAAATGGTAAGTGTGACAAACAGCAAGGCTTCTTTGGGGTGGCTTGGACAGTATCACTATATACATGCAATGTACTCTAAAGCTTAAATTATCTCTACATAAAACAGCCACAGTTGAAAGGTTTAAAATATTTAATAATAATAATACAAGACAGTACTTCTTACTACACAGTGCTAGTCAAGAGTTCAGAGATCACAGAGAAATGCATAAAATAATACAGTAGAAAAGTTATGACATCAATACAGAAAACAGTTAGACTAGACTTCCTAGTTCCTATCTATATCTAAGAGCAAACTCAGGTCTAAAATGAATTTACATATAGAGCAAGACAGTGCTGATGATGTCAGTTCTGAAAACAAATGCAAAATGCTCTTATTCTCTCTATCTCACTATCCTTAAATTGATAACGTAGTACCACTAACTCATTTCAGATTATATCATTATTCTCTGTTTCCCAGGCTAACAGAAACTCAGAGTGTACCAGCCCTTTTGATCTTGCAGCTGGTCAGGAAGCCAGAGCAATAAAAGACATTATACATGTAAATTCTAGCCATTAACTCTGGTCTCAAAACAATAGGAAGAATTCCTTCATTCAGACATCTAAACTCCGAGTTTTGAGATCAAACAATTATACAATGCTTGACTTATCAGCTTTTCTCCAGCAGAATGCAATGTGGTTGCATTTTTGAAGTTCAACATTTGCCATAATTTCCTTACATTTAAAAGAACAAGCATGTGGCTTACATTAATATTTGCAAATGACAAAATTATCTACAAAATCCTATCTAGCTAAGCTGGCAGCCTTCACAATGTCTGTGTAGTATTTATAGGAATAACAAATAGTACTTACTTATCTAGCAAAGACATATTAGTCCTAACTCTGACCCAGGTGGCCAAGGATCAGATAGTGGTCCTGGCACAGTACAAGATAGGTAGGTAGGGAGATGGCTAATGAGGCATGGGCTGTTCACCTCTTCCAGTGCCAACTTTGGTGAATAAGACAATGGATAAGCTCAGGTGGAATAGTTGTAGGAGACCATGTCCACCAGCATATGTGTAATGCTGTTCAGCAGGCAGCCTAGCAGGTACCATGTCCCACAGAGCATGTACTTTTTGTTTTTTAACAAGTGTTCTTTTGTGATAATAAGGGTGTTTTGAACCCTTAGATATATGTGGGTTGTGTATAGATGTATCTGAGGTAAAGTTATCACTGAATTTGTTTGCCAGTACAATTGCTATATCCCCTTGATCAGAAAAGGCAGTGCCATTATTAATAAGACCTGCTGCTCGGTCCTGAACCAAGTACAGTTCTATTACATCCTGTCGCAGCTTGTGGAGTGGAATTCTTATCTGACTATTGATCCTATTTACCACATCAACCTAGTCAGGTAATATTTACGTGAATTTATGTGGAGTGCAGTGAAGGGGTGTGGTGCTCACATAATGTGTTCTTTGAGAGAAGTTCCCTCCATCTTAGTTAAATATTTGCATCTCTTACAGGTAGTTTGTGATGGGGTAAGTAGTAATTCACTGACCCTGAGCATCAGGCAGTTGCTACACTACCTAAGTATACTAGGTGTTATGATGCTGGCAAATGAGGGAAGGCAATCTGGCTGACATTGCATTTAGTCCTAGAATGCAAAAATTTGGTGACATAAGACTTGTCTAAATGGTATTAGAGTGTAGAAATTTCGGGAAATAAGACATATCTGAACCATGTTATAAGTCTTATCTGTAACCTTCTAACAGAGGTACTCTGCTAAGGTACAGGCATTCTACAGCAACTTTATTTTGTCCTACATAATGAAGTAGCATCTTTAGCACGACCTACTAATGAGTACAGCTCTGACTAGGATTGTAGAAGTAAAGTTTCAGTCAAAGTGTCTACAACGATCTACGGGTGGCACTAGAGGTGGACATCCTGTGAAAGTGTGTGTCGCCCACCTAAGGCTCCACCCCTTGGAATGCAAGAAAAATTATCTCCCCAGCCACGTTTTTCCACGCAAGCTCATTTGATGTCAGCATTCCCAGATGCCTTTTTAAGTAGTCAGCAGTAATATACTCCACTACAGCAGTCATAAGGAAGATGTATGCCATCTTTTAGTACATTTATGTGCATAGTCAAGTGTGTATCTGCAAACACTCGCGCACGTGTGTGTGTGTGTGTGTGTGTGTGTGTGTGTGTGTGTGTGTGTGTGTGTATGAAATGCTCCATTTAGGGGGTCCTGGTTAAATGACTTAACACGTGGAGATGGGAAGAATAAAACTCAGCACAGTTGAGGCAGTTCATTAAGAGTTTGGAGTTTTAATTCTTCTCTTGCTCTCTCTTTTTTTTTGTAAATTGGCCATTATTGTTTCATTCTTCAGAAACTGCATGTCCATGTAAGAGGGGTAGAGTATGACTAAATAATGTCATCCATGTGAATTTCAGACTGTGTCCTGAAAATGCTTGCTAATACAACTTTCTAAGTATGTAAGAGAGAGATTTAAAATATGTTCCTGATTGTTGGGTCTTTGTCTCTGACTGCTAAGAGGCTGGGAGTACATGAGGGTATACAATGGAATGCACTGTGTGGTTCTCACATTAGTGAGCTGAAATACGCTTATTAGTCAGTATTTATGTATTTGTTCATTTTATTGCAAGCAAATATTCGAATGTACACAGTCGTACAAGGGGCTGTATTTGATGTTCACATCTATGTGTGTGTGCACCCTACATCCCAGAGTAATTATGTTGCAAGGGAAGGAATTGACTGTAGTAAACATGGGATTCATCATATGAGCCATGCTCTTTGGGCAGGATCTAGTGTTTTGTTGTTTTGTTTACTTTTGACTGTGTACTTATTTATCTGTGAATGACCTGCATATCATGAAGTGTATGAGTTTAATGTATGAATGTATTTTAATTTAACTTGTAATTTTGTAGGCACAAGGGGGTGAAATGCACTGTGTTGGGCTACAACAGTTTGGTACTTAGCACAGGTGAGTTAAGGTTATGAGCTGTTAATGAGCAGCTTCTTTAGTGCAACTTCTGATTCCCACAGCCTTCGTTTGTCTAGTGTGAGTCTGAAAAGATAAACTTGTGCCTAATAGGCTGTCCCAAGTGTTTGGCAAATTTATTACACATTTGTCTTTTGAATTCCTTTACCCTTCAGATAGCCCCTAAATAGTGTTTCCCTATAAGCTATTTAACTATGAATCCCTGCATGTCTGTTATAGTTTAATGGATTGCCAGGTGCATTTTCAGTAAATTTGAGTTTCAAAGGAAGAGAAGTTTACTGTTGCTCATACTGTCTCCTTTCAACATGAGATTGTTTTGTTTTGTTCATCAAATGGCAATCAGTGCTTTTGCTGTTAAATGTTTAATACATTTTTTACATTAAAATCCAAATATTTGTGATCGTTATAAAACTAAAGATTAAAATAGTATGCACATGGACAGTTTTCAATAGAGGTTGTAGTAAGTGGGAAGAGACAGCCAAGTAGTGGAGAATACTGGTACAGCTGCGGGGGGGGGGGGTGCTGGTCATATACTCTGCCTAGGGTCCCGTTTAACCACGATCTCTCTGTACTCTTATAGGTCATAAACTGAACATGAGAACTGAGTCTCATATGAATGCCCTTGTTTTTCTGTCTTTTAAACCAGTTAAAGTGGCAACCCAGGAGCATTTTCTGCTTAAGCAACTTACTCAAATAGTAGAAAGTCACATAGTAGAATGTAGAGAAATGAGCAAGACTTGTTTAAATAACACCAAAAACTGCAATGTGTATACCAGAAATAATCTGCTTTGTAGATTTTTGAATTTAAAATGAGGTCACAGTATCAAAGGGCATGTGGCTTATTGGGTAACTGTTTCCATTGCTTTACATATCCAGTATGAACTGAAGGGAGAATGGAAGGGGATCTATAGTTAGCAAAAATGTGTTAGATAGTTTTATAGAGACACACTATGACCTCTATAGGCTCTAGGCTGATATCATGTAAGATTTGATACGAGACAATAGAGGTGCTAATAAATCTGGATACACCCCACAGTTGCCGGTGATCCTAAATGCATGCCAGGAACAGTTTACTGGTAAAGGGTAAGAGTTGGCAGTGTTTTAAAGTGAGTCTTAGTAACTATGCAAATATGTATGCCTTAGAATGTGATGCAGCAGTGATTCAGACATTTTGTTGTTTAAGATCCTGTCATTAATTAGTGCAATCCTGATATTGTTTAAACTGGAGTTTGTTAGACGAATACATTGATGAGTTCAAACATTGCCTAAAAAGGACACTATGGTGGAAAAAAAATTTCAAGCTAGTATGCAAAAGTCATGCAATATCAGCTGCAGGTAATTCCTTCCTTAATGAATGTTTTTTAGGGTGGATAAGATCATTTTAGATTAGAAGTTGTGAAATGGTCAGTCAAACCTCAATGTGCAAGACTGGGAAAGTTTTTTTAGTTTTTGTAGTTTATCCATATTTTAGCAGAGCAGATTAATTCTGAGTCATCTACATAATGGATGAACAGCAAGGGATCTAGGAGTGAGGTAACTCTTAAATCAGGATAATGAGAGTGCCTGTGGTCCATGAAAAAGTTTTTGTAGTAGCTTTTGTTGTGACATTATGTTGACGGCTTTAGACATATCTAGGAATAGAGCAGAGACTAGATTGCCATTGTTTCTGTTCTAGTTTACAATGGTTGTGAAACGTAGGCGGTTAGTACTGATGCGATGACAGGGTCAAAAACAATGTCGTGCAGGGGATAGTAGGGATCTTAAGTAATACATGTAAGAACTTGTGATTGAATATGTTTTCAAGTATTTTTGACAAAAGGGATAAGATGGCTACTGGCCTGCAATTGGATAGGTCAGCAGAGTTTCCCCATTTGTGTAAGGGTATTAAGTAAGTCTTTTTTCCACAAGGCCTTCCTGAATAGAGGAGTTTATTAAAATGCAAATTGGATATTCTAGAGCATACTCTGGTAATTTTATGTATTCATATGATATATTATCAGGGGAAAGGGTGGTAGGTTTTCAGAGAACAGAGTAGTTTAACAGTGACAGATGGAAGGGAATGGAGAGAGGGACAGAAAGAGAGAGAGAGTTTTGAGTGCAGTTTGGTGTTTGGAGGAGGTGAATTTTAAGTAGAGGCAGAGGAGTTAAGAAGGTAGGGGATACAGCTTGAGTACTAGTGATGAAGGTTAGTTGGGTAGTCTGGTCAGGGATATACTTTCTGACCATAGTTTTGTAATGTTTTTGTGTGTGTGTGTAATTTGATCTTGTTTTTTGTGCTGTTTCTAAGATGTTTGTATTTATGATGGCTAGTAGCAGTGTTGTTTTGTTCCCACATTTTCCATGCTGTATCTCTATCCTTCATAAGCAGTTTAGTTATTTTTCAGGCCCAGTGTGCTGAATGTAATTTGACTATCTTGGTTCTTATGGGTGCATGTTCATTTAATATTTTTAGAATATGGAGTTGAAAAATGCTAATGCTTCATCTAGTTTCAGCTGTAAAAGTTCTACTGGATGTTTGATTGTACTTGATGGGTGTAGAAATTAATTGTTAAAACATATAAGTTTATAATATTTTACATCTGTTTGTGCATATGTACAACCTTTCCATGTATAGATGTATGTTTCTCATTGTTTTGACAGTCACTCTGGGTTCTGCCTCAAACCATCTGGATAATGATTAGTGCAGGGATGTGGTGTGCAATACTTACCTTTTGGATCGTACCATATAGGAATGACCTACATACCATGAGTGCATTACTTACCTTATGGATCGTACCGTATAGGAATGACTTACATACGATGAGTGCATTACTTACCTTATGGATCGTACCGTATAGGAATAGCCTAAATACCATGAGTGCATTACTTACCTTATGGATCGTACCATATAGGAATGACCTACATACCATAAGTGCATTACTTACCTTATGGATTGTATCGTATAGGATTGACCTACATACCATGAGTGTAGTTGCTGTTTTTAATACTGCAATTGTAATAGTTCTGTATGTAGGTGGCAGTATCTGCACATTATATAACTGTAGAGATGTTACTTATGGTTTGCATATTGTTCCTAATTGCTAAGTAGATGTTATTCATGAAATGTATAGTGATGCTTCTCTTTCCTAATGTCTCTCTTTTTAAAGTTTGTTATGCTTTTTTCATGTGGTACTCTGCTTGCAGGATAACAGCTTTGCTATATAGTGTTCTGAAATGAATACTGTCTGGCTGACTCCTCTGCATCTGGACTTTCCTTTAACAAAAGAAGACATGATCTCTGGAGGCAGTCCAGATGGTGGCCACAGGTTATCTCAAGGACTCAGCTATGGAGTCAGTGTTTGCCACCATTAACCTCACAAACGCTGTCTATTCTCTGTCCCTAGGATCCATATCATGTTGCATTTAGTACATATCCTAAAATCAATGGAGAACTCTACCTTTCTCCATAATGCCAACAGTATCAGCTGATTTTGCCTGGTTCACTGAGCTGCACCTCTGATTGTTAATGCTAAATGTCATGGCCATATGAAGGATGGTACTAACATCATAGCGACAAACAACCCCTCCATGCTTGTATCCTCATTGGTGGGTATGTATGAATTAAAGGCACCGCACACTTCAAATGCACTTCAGACATTCTGGGCATACAGGTGCAGTCCCTGGGAGAATCAGAGTATCTCAGGTAGAAAATATCCATGATACTCTGGTTAGGCTGATTTCTCAGCCAGTGCCACTACAGGGTTGACAGTAATGGTGGAGGTGGTTATCCCTCCCCCTGTAATGTTTCACACAGTGCCACCTTGTCATCAGACCATACCACTTGCAAGTTGTTGTCATTGTCAGCCTCAGGTGCCCTACTGATATCAGACCTATGCTTTCCTGTCTTGATGGGCTGTCCACTAATGGAACCTATGAAAACAGGAGCATATATGATAATGTTGTTTTCAACACACAAATGTCCCTATATTCCCCTTTGGCATGCATTGTAGTATACATTAAAATGTAGTTATAGTATACTTTGCTATACATAACTTGTTGAACAGGTTGTTGCTTTGCAGACCAGAAGTACCTGCAAAGAAAGATATGCATGTGCTATTTGTCAGTCCTTACATTAAACTGTACTGGAGTGTGCTATACTGTACTATAGTGCACATTACTAATCTGGTGTGTCCCCAGCTGATGCACAGGTTATTGATACCAGCCCATCTCCCATATGCAAGCCCCACACTCCCCCACCCACATATAATGGGCTGCTCAAAGTTACTGGCTAGTGATACCAAAACTGTTCATCCATACAAAAGCACTCAAATGTTGGTGGTCTGCCTGTCTGTTGCAATGTTCTATGCTTTTTCCTTTGCATGGAGTACCATGTCTGTAGATTATATGTATATATATATATATATATATATATATATATATATATATATATATATATACATATATATATATATATATATATATATATATATATATATATATATATATATATATCTAGGGTAGATGGTCAAAAGACCAGCTACTTCAACAATCAGAGTATCAGAGCTATTACATCAAAGCACCTGACTTCAAATGTTCTGTACATGCTCCTCTGATTACCCCAGAGCGAGTAAGTCAAAAGCAAGTGGTTTTGCAGGAGTGCAGGCCCCTTGCACCCCGCACACACAATGATAATTATATATACTAACTTTGAAATCACACAGCTTTTAGAGAAAGAGAATATTCTCTTACCTGGAGACTGTCAATCTCACACAGATGTTGGCCATTTGTTTGAGTCAATCAAATGGTGTCAACCAAACAGATGTTGATGTAGCTGGTTGTTCAATCAGCTGCCCTCAGCGCGCGCACACACACACACACACACACACACACACACACATATATATATATATATATATATATATATATATATATCTATATATATATATATATATATATATATATATATATATATATATATATATATACATATATATGTATATATAGACTGATAGATATTATCTCAACGTAATTGACTGTGGTGTTTGTCATTCATACATTACCAGGATCCTTCCTCAACTCTATAAAGTTGAAAGTCTGCAGAATCTTTAATGAAATTCATCAATTCCACAGTTATGCAGTAATGAGCAGTGTTGCAAAAATGGCACAGATGCTTCATATTTTTCTAATAATGTCCAATTAATGTGCCAGTTATGTTGGTACTTTCTTATTATAGCAGCCCCTGCAATAGCAGCCTTAAGGAAGTACCGTACTATTAACATGACACATTGATAAAATAAGAGGATGTGAGTTAATAACCATTTCCTGAAGTAAAATATATGTATTGCAGTAATTATTGTCATTATTTATTAAATGTAATTCACTGCCTTTTCTCCCAAAGTCACCAGCTTTAGGAGGGATGAAGTTGGACAGAGATAAAAATAGAGTAAAAATCAGGGACATTTGAAAGGTATGGCCCTGACAGCACAAAGTAACCAAAACCAAAAGATGTACTTGGTCTACCCTTTGGTGTAAATAACAGTTAAAACTTAATCTAGTACCACAGACCCTATGTCTGTCCTGCACCAGGTTGAATTCATGTACTGTTGGTCTTTCAAACTTTAGCTGTGTTTCCTTTTTTATTCAGTTGTATGCATATCAAACCATAATGCTGCGTCCATTTTAAAAGTAAACAATGATGGGTAAAAATGCTTAGCATCAGTAAAATTCATTTTAGAAAAGTAACACATATTCATTTGTTTATTTTGAAATGGAAATTGGCAACAATCTGAATATATGGTGGATACCTCTTCCACATATCTCCAAGGCCGCTATTGCTGGGGCCGCTATAATAAGGAAGTACCATTATGTTACTAATGTTACTTAGTGCTGCTGTTTCTGAATCACTTCCATAGCTCATTGGATTACTATGCATGCTAGCAGTAACTGTGCATATGATAGTGACCAATATGCTCATGCATATAGCTTCTGTATGCCAGTCTCACCATAGTGCAGTACCACATTCCATTCTTAGTGTGATGTTACATCACTAGATTCCATTCTTAGTGCTGTGGTGCACCACTAAATTCCATTCCTAGTGCCATGGAGCATCACTAGATTTCATTCTTAGTGCCATGGAGCATCACTCGATTCCATTTTTAGTGCTGTAGTGCTCCACAAGATTTCATTCTTAGTGCCATGAAGCATCACTAGATTCCATTCTTAGTGCCACGCAGGAGCGCTAGATTTCATTCGTAGTGCTGTAGTGCTCCACTAGATTCCATTCTTAGTGTCATGGTGCAGCATTAGACACAGTAGCATTATAGTGTAGCACTACCTTAGCACAACATGTGATCTACAAACATGCTTACATGTACTTGGAGCTATCATTTTACTTCTCAGGCTTGGCTATGTGAGTTATCATGGCTAGTCGTGCCACTGTGGAATGGGCAGTTGCATCCTGATGTGTCAAGAAGAGTTTTTTTTTGTTCTTCCTGCTTAGGGAAATTCAGAAATTATTAGAGCAGTATGATGGGCCATTGCAAAGGTGGATATCTGGCATGAGCGTAATAGGATAGTGAATGATGCCAGTGACATCACCTGTTCTTGTCAGCAGTGTTGGTGCCACTGCTGTACACTGTGTCTTTGCCACCCTGGGTATCTTTAACAGTGAAACGCAGTGGTTACAGGGAGATAGACAGAAATGTACTATAAGCATATTTCTCTGTTTATGTTTTTTTAATAGTGCTATTGTCTTCTGTTCTCTTACATGTTCCACATATATACTTAGCTTCTTATGTGTGTATGTTTTGTTTACCAATGGTACAGGTACATGATCTTATCAAGGCAGGATTCACAATAGTGAGGTATGTATGACATCTGTTTTAGTCCACTGTGCAACTACAATTATGTTTCAAGCATGTGTGTGTACTAGCATTTTTACCATCATGTCATCCTTCTGCACAGTTTCAGAAGAACAGGAGGAGGTGAGACCATGCAGATCTTAGTCTGTGCTGGCCAGATATTCTAGTTGTGGGTCAGCAGTGGTCATCAGGTCTGTCTCTATGCAACAGAACTTGCTTGAGGTGAACTGGAGGGCTCAAGGGTACTTTCTACTGCCACTTCGGCAGGGGATGTCAGGGACCCCTCTTCTGAGAGTGGTCCAGAGGAGTCTGCCCACATCTCTGATGTCACTTTTAGAGGCTGGTGGCTGCTGACATGGGGTGACAACTGGATACCTTCCTTTTTCTACATATTTTTAAGTCATGCAGCCAACAGACTCCACCCACTGGACCAGTGGGAGATCAACCACCCCATAAAGTGACACATGAGTTAGTTTTTTTCTGCACTTGCCTGGCATCAAGCCATTCCAGGACCTTACCCTAAGTAGAGCTTGGTGGGTTTCCTCCTTTCATGGTTTCAGCCCTCCCTGTTGTCACTTGCCCACCTTTTGTATATTTGTGCCCATCAATATATGTCTGTGTCCATCTACTGTCCTCCCAAACTTTTGTGTGTACCATATTTGTCTGCCCAAGTTTGTGTTTTATGTTTGTCTGCCTGCTTTGGCCCTCTCCCTGTGTACCGTATACAGGCTTTCCTCACTATCTTATGCACCTATATATGAAAATAGTCATCTTTCCCTGAACACTATATTAGCATTTGTTCCCCACCTACCATTCGTGCCCAATGGTTATTCTTGTGTCTTTTCCTCTACTTGCTCTTTTTCCCTTCCCTACCTTCATGTTTATTATATGTCTACCCATTTATATGATGAGCATGGTTCGTACTTTGCAGTGCACACCCATGTTATTTACCTGATGGATGATAAGCACTCATCCTTGAGTAGAGAGTATGAGGTGCAGCTACTCTGCACTTACAGAGCCCTACTGTACCAGTGCCCCAGCCGCCTCTTTTCCCATTAGCACTACTGTTCCCTTCTCTTCCCTTTAATTATGCTCTGCTTTGCTCAGTCTGCCATCGCTGTTCATTGACTTTAACAAGTGGCTTAGCTACTGGTGTCATTCCAAATCAGTACAATACTTATCAGCCTGGGGGGACATGGCTGACAGGCCATGATACTTTGCAAGGGATGGTCTTAACCTGTCACGTCTAGACTTTTGGATATTGTACAAAATATTATCTACCCCATAGTGCCTTTTTTAGGCATTGCCAAACCGATAAACCTTCCAACATAACAAAAGCTGCTCAGGAAAATCTAAAGTTGTCTTGGCTCAGTGCTAGGAGTCTCAGCAAGAAACTGCACTCCCTGGAATCTCTCCTAACCCTGGAGAATGCTGATATCTGTGCAGTTACTAAAACATGGTTCAAAGCCATGGAAAGCACTCCAGCAGTGCATGTGCATAACGCATTCTTACATTCTAACCACCCACTGAACATGAATAACGCAGAGGTGCATCTATCTACATAAAGGATAAGCACACCTCAAGGCTGGTCAAATAATATGATGTGCTTGAGCTACTCCATGTTCATCTAACCATGGGAAAAACCCATTACCAGTCCATTACCATACTCTTGCTAGCTACAGGTCCCCCATCATGAACCAGGAAAAGTACAGTTTTGTACCTACCATAAATGTAGATGTTCGAGGATCTCCATTGCTGCAGTCCTGACAAATGGGTACTCCGCTGCCCACCATCGGCCCGAATACCAAAGGGCTAGAACCGGCGTCGGTCATGGGCGCCTGAGACTGACGTAAGTACTTGTCAGTACAAATGCGCATGACCGACACCATAACCCCAGTCTTTCTTGCCTCAGACGTCAGAATGCAAAAAAAAAATACCACCCAAAAAACCCCAATCTAAAAAGAAAAAGGGGGAAGGAGGGAGGGAAAATAGGACTGCAGCAATGGAGATCCTCGAACATCTACATTTATGGTAGGTACAAAACTGTACTATGTTCGTCTCCCATTGCTGCAGTCCTGACAAATGGGTAGAATCCCAGAGCAACGGAAAAAGGGAGGCTGGCCAACTAAATAGCAGGAGGAGCTGCAGACATGCCCTGTAAGACTGCAGTGGCAAACCCAGCCCTAGACCTAGAATAAAGAGGCAAATGATAATGCTTTGTAAAGGTATGTACAGAACTCCAAGTAGCTGCCTCTAGAATGTCTTTAGTAGCTACCCCTCTCAAAAAAGCAGTAGAGGTGGCCGTAGCCCTAGTAGAATGAGGCCTGATCCCAACTGGAACCTCCTTACCATGATGAGAGTAACAAAAAGAAATACAATGGCCGATCCACTTGGAAATAGTTTGTTTCGAGACAGCCTTCCCACTTGAAGCCACAGCAAACGAAACAAATAACTGTTGAGATCTCCTGAACTCATTGGTTCTGAACAAATAATACCGTAACTGCCTATGCACATCCAAAGAATGCAAAACTCTTTCCCCTTCATTTTGGGGGTTAGCGTAAAAAGTAGGCAAATGTATAGATTGGTTCAATGCCACATTAGAAACTACCTTAGGCAGAAAAGTAGGATTAGTACGCAAGGAAACTCTGTCCTGGTGAAAAATCAGAAAAGGTTCCACTGCCATGAGAGCCTGTAATTCAGATACCCTTCTAGCAGAAGTAACAGCCAATAAAAAAGCAGTCTTCCAGGACAACAACTTCAATTCAGCCGTAGCTGCAGGTTCAAAAGGAGGCAGAGTCAGTTTTTCCAAAACAAAATTAAGATCCCAGGCAGGAGTAGAAGCCCTTTGTGGGGGTCTTATATTCTTTGCCCCTCTAAGAAACTGTTTAAGCAAAGGATGTGAAAATAAAGGAGGATCACCATCATAGTGAGCAGAAATAGCTGCAGCATGCACTTTTATAGAAGAGAAGGACAAACCCTTGTCCAGTAACATAGTCAAATATTGCAAAGTACAACTCAAATTAGGCAATGTGACATCAAGGCCTTTAGCTGAACTCCAAAGAAAAAATCTCTTCCATTTATCAGCATAAACTTTTCGAGTACTAGGACGCCTGGCTTCCAAAAGGACATCCAAAACTTGTTGAGGGAACTGAAGGCCCCCATCCTCTAAAACTGAATGCGCCAGGCTGTCAGGTGTAGGGATTGCACCCTGACATTGAGAAAATGATTGTTTTCTTGAGACAACAAGTGAGGAATCCGTGGTAATGGCCAAGGTGTCCCGTGAATTAGGCTCCTCAACAGAGGGTACCAATGTTGACGAGGCCAATCCGGCGCTATAAGGATCATGCAAGGTTTGTCCCTCCTGACTTTCAACAGGACCTTTGGAAGAAGAGGCAGAGGAGGAAAGGCATACACGTGAAGGTTGCTCCAACTGAAGGATAGTGCATCTACTTTCCAGGCTTTCGGATGAAACAGCCTTGTGCAAAACAGAGGTAGTTGGGAATGCAGAGGAGAAGCGAACAGATCTAAGTCTGAAGTTCCCCAAGCCATGGTCAACTGAAGAAATACCTGAGGGTCCAACTTCCATTCGTGAGGATCCACCATCTGTCTGCTCAGAACATCTGCTAACGAATTTTGTGCTCCCGGCAGAAACTGTGCTCGAAGAGTGATGTGCAGATCCAAAGCAGTTTCCCATAACAGCATTGCTTGTCTGCAAAGAGGGTAAGAATGAGTTCCCCCCTGCTTGTTGATGTACCACATGACAGTTGTGTTGTCTGTTCGAATCAACACCAGTCCCGGTCGAAGTAGATCCTTGAATGCTTTCAATGCAAATTGAACTGCCAGCATCTCCTTCATGTTGATATGCAAGTGAAGCAGCTCCGGGGGCCAAAGGTCTTGAATCCATTTTCCTTTGAAATGAGCTCCCCAGGCTGACTCCGAGGCGTCTGTCATTAATATCTGACTTGCCTCCGGTTGGGTCACAGAGAGTCCCTTGTTTAGGTGACATTCCTGAGCCCACCACACAAATTCTTTCTGAATGCAAGGTAGAATGCGAATGACAGTATCCAAATCGTGGCTGTGTTGAGTCCAAACGCTTTTGAGATACCATTGTAGCTTCCTCATATGCAGTTTGGCATTGGGAAGTACTAGAATGCAAGATGCCATGAACCCCAAGGCTTGAAGGACTGTCCTTGCAGTCAGCCTGGACATTACGGATAGCTGTTGGAAGTATAGGTGAAGATTTCTTTGTTTGTCCGGGGTAAGAGATGCCATCTGAGTAGCTGTATTCAGTCTCACACCCAGAAAACACATCTCCTGTGAGGGTACTAGACTGGACTTTATTTCGTTCACAGAATACCCCAGGCATCTGAAAACTGTCATCACATACTGCAGATGTCGAAGAAGTTCGTGCTTGCCCTGAGCCAGTATCAAACAATCGTCCAGATAAGGATAAATTTGAATTCCACTTAGCCGGAGAAAAGCTATTACTGGAGCCAGGACTTTTGTGAATACCCTGGGCGCAGTAGATAAGCCAAAGGGCAATGCAGAGAACTGATAATGCAAATTCCCAGTCCGAAACCTCAGGAATTTCCTGCAACTGGGCCTGATAGGAATGTGAAGATAGGCCTCCTTGAGATCCAAAGTCACCATCCAGTGATCTCTGCCTAGCATAGGCAACAGCTGCTGCAGTGTCAACATCTTGAATTTCGGAATTTCCAGAAAGGTGTTTAGAATGGATAAATCCAGAATGGGCCTCCAAGTATTTCCCTTCTTTGGCACTAAGAAAAGACAGGAATAAAACCCCGTGCCTTTTTCCACAGAAGGAACTGCCTGTATTGCTCCCAACCGGAGCAGAGAAAAAAGCTGTGCCTGCGCTTCCAGTCTCTGCTGATGAGGCACATCCGGCATACCTTTGAAAGGAGGGAATGTGTGAAAATAAAACTTGTAGCCTCGAGTTATAATGTCCAATACCCATTTGTCTTGGGTAACCAAATGCCAATTCCTTTTGAAAAGTCCCAGTTTTCCTCCTAGAGGAGCTGCCAGCAAAGCATAGTCCGGCAGCTGAAGACACAGGTCATTGGGACTGCTTCCGAAAGGACTGACCCCTGCCCACCCCAGCAGAAGGGGTAAAAGAATTCAAAGTCCTAGAAGTAACAGGGCCCTGAGAGGAAGCCCTACCTCTACCACGCCTCGACCTGCCCCTAGAATGAAAATCCGAAGAGGGAAAAGACCATCCCCTAGCAGGCCAATTCCTACTGAACTTAGGGGGCTGAACCTGTAAGAAGTCCTTTACCATCTGCATAGACTTAGCTTTTTCCTCCATTTTTTTCAAAACTGATTCCACTGGAGGGCCAAAAAGAACATCAGATTGCAAAGGAGCATCCATAATGCGAGCCTTAACATGCTCCGACAAGGACTGATCTCCAAGCCAGGCATGTCTGCGAACAACAGAACTAGTAGCAGCCACCCTGGAAGAAGCTTGTAAAGCATCAAAACCACACTGCAAAGAATGCTTACCAACCTGGTCTGAAGCATGCACTAAATCCTGAAGCTCCTTACAGTCAACACCTTCAGCTAAAGCATCCACTTTACATTTCAATTGACTTAGCAAATAATTCTGATACCTGAGCATATGAAATTGACAATTTAAAGCTCTCATAGCCAAAGTAGAAGAGGTATACAGTTTTTTACCCCACCTATCCAGGGCCCTAGCATCCTTGTCCAGAGGAACCGGATTCTTAACCACAGAAGCCTTAACACCTTTGGGGCCTTGAGAAATAGTTTCTGGATCAGCCCTAGGACTCTTATACAAGTACTTGTGAGCTTCCGGAACCCTGTAGTATCTATCTGGTTTAACTGGGGCAGGGGGCAGAGAATCAGGGTTAAGGGCAGCCTCAGAAAATACATCCTGAACAACATCCAGTACAGGGGGAATAGCCAAAGGCCTGTGCTGAGGTAAAAACAAGAATTCTCTCAGCCTTTTACGAGAATCAGAATAATCCTGGCCATCCCACTGGAAATGTTCCCTCATGGAATGCAAAGTTTCAGGGAAAGAAAAATCTTCTGGAGGGGATGCAGAGGGAGTAGCGTCCTCAGCCTCAGAATCAGAATAGGGAGGGAAATCCTGAAGCTCTTCCACAGAGGAATCGGACTCATTGGAAGACTGAACCAGACCCTCCAACTCTGTGTCTATCCTGGGCCTCTTCACAGGGGGGGCATGGAACCCCTAATTAAAGTAATCAAATCCTCAGCCATCTTTAACATGTGCTTCCTAGGAGCTGGACCCTAGGGATTAGCACCAGCAGGGATAGACCTAGACTTAGAATGGCCTTTGCCTTGAGAAGGAGGAGGTCTAACTACCCTATGAGGGGAGGAAGCCACTGACAACAAAGAAGCACCCTCAGCCTGGCCTAACACAGGAGAAGCCACTTCCTGCAGTAACAAAGGCTCCCCTAGACACACTGGTAAACTGTCAGAAGGAGCCACTGAAGCAGCCAGTGGTTCCACAGAACCGATGTCCGGAGTGGACGCCTCATCCTGTTTGGACCGCAAAGACTTATCTTTGTGCTTCTTAGAAGAACCAGTCGTCGGAGAATCCGACGGCATGTTATAATTACAACGTTTACCAAACACCAGCCTAGCACAGTCCAACCGACGTTTAATAGTACGTTTGTTAAAAGTAGCACAAAAGCGACACCCAACAACGTCGTGCTCAGGCCCTAAACAAGGAATGCAGAGTGAATGGTAATCCCTATGAGGAATCTGTTTCCCACAAGAAATACAGTTATTAACTTTTTCTGACATCCGGCAAAACTGAGGCAAGAAAAAGACAAAAAATGTCCCCAACAGGGTACTTAGCCAACTTGGTATCCGGTCTGAAACTCGAAAACCGACAATTCCAGAATGCCGAACGGCTCTTGCAAAAACTGCTTCTGCATAGGACCATGCGGCAAGAAAGACTGGGGTTATGGCGTCGGTCATGCGCATTTGTACTGACAAGTACTTACGTCAGTCTCAGGTGCCCATGACCGACGCCGGTTCTAGCCCTTTGGTATTCGGGCCGATGGTGGGCAGCGGAGTACCCATTTGTCAGGACTGCAGCAATGGGAGACGATGAACATCTCATACTTCATACCTGAAGTTACTAGAATCACTCACTATCCAGCCCGATACTATACTCATTGGTAAGTTTAACTATCCCTCCATTAATTGGGAGGCATACATGACCACTAGCATGCAGGCTCAAAGATTTCTTGACTTTGTACATTCAAATGCCCTGGAGCACCTAGTCTACACTCCTACTAGGGGAAAAATACCCTAGATCTGATACTAATAAATACAGGAGAGTGCAACACCCCTTCAGTGTGACATCCTCACTGGTAAGATCAGATCACACAGGTCTCTCTTGAAACAAAGGTAAAACTAGTTCCCCAACCTAACCCCCCCCCGCAAAATCTTTAAGAACTTCTCTAAGGTACATTTCTTCCTATTAAGGGATGGCGTAGCTTGATTCCAAGCTCCCACAAATCCACAAAACACAGAAACCTATGCAGAGGCTTGCACAAAGCCCTCTATGACTGGGTCCCTATTATTTTAGCGAATGCAATGAATTGCGAATGCTGTTTAGTCAAACCTCATTATGCGAAATGGCAAAATACCGAAAGCACGGAACAGCGATTCTTTTTTCCTAGGGAAAAAAAAACACTGTGCCATTTTCTGGACTTTGCCATTTCCTCCACCGTGGTGCGATCTCTGAGATGGTATATTTAAGTATGGCGGGTGTGGGGGCGATGTCCCCCATTTCATTTTGTGTTTTGATTTATTTTTCTTTTTTTACGGATCAGCAATTTTTTTCCCTGGGAAAAAAATCGCTGATCCATGTATTCGACATTTTGGGTTTTCTGGGATTGTTGGTCGATTATATAGTATTCGCAATTCAGTGCGTTCGCTTATATAATATAGACCCGTATGACCATATAAACAACTGCGCAGAAAAGACAGTACTAGATTGAAATAATCCCAGGTGAAACAGCAAAAAAAAGCCACCCTAATAGACCCCAGTATTAATAGGTTATACAACAAAAGAAAAAAAATCCTAACGAGAAGTAAGAGAGAATGTGCACAACAGAGCAAAAAGTACATCATTAGTCAAAATAAGTGAATCAGGGAATTAGTCAAGTCTCTGAAGGCAGATTTTGAGGTAAAAATAACCTCCAAAGCTAAGAATAACCATAACTCATTTTTTAGTTTTGTCTTGAATCTTAAGGGCAACACCCAAGAACGTGCAGAATTAATTTGTAAATGGCATCACATATACTCATCCAAAAGATATGGCAAATCTGCTGGCTGACAATATTCAGCTCAAATGTCACCTTCCCATCACCCTCAGTTCTTCCCCAAGAAGTACCCTCCATTACTCCACCACCAATTAACAGCAAAGAAAAGGTTGCCACTGTGCTCTCTAAAGTTAAATACACAGCTTCAGTGGGGCCTGATGATATATCAGGTTGCCTCTTCAGCAGCTTAAATCAGGACTTATCGGGCCTATTAGGCTCTCTTTTTAACTACAGCCTTCAGACTGGTTTGTCCCAGTAGAGTGCAGGACAGAAACAGTCATCCATCTGAATAAATGGGACAGTCTACTAAGCTAGGAAATTATAAACCCATACGTTTGACTAGTCATATATGCAAGGCCATGGAAAGAATAATCATGGACCTGATTAATAATGACAAAAGAACCTCCAAACACAGGACTTGACCCAACTCGGCTTTGTCAAGGTCAGGTCATGCCTATTGAATCTGGTGGATTTCTTTGAGACAGTCGTTAAGGCCATGGATGAAGGTAAATCACTACATACTGCCTACCTCGACCTGGTCAAGGCTTTTGACACAATTCCCCACTTGGGTATTATAAATAAACTCACAAAACTGGGCATAAATCCCTGTGTCACCAGATGGATAGCCAATTGATTCACTGGACAGGACACATATGGTTAAAATGGGTGAATCCAGATCCAGCAAGAGGTCAGTTACTAGTGGTGTGCCACAGGGTTCAGTATTGGGACCACTCCTGTTCAGAATATACTTTTCTGAAGTTAAGGCTAATGTGGAAGGCCTCTGAATGACAAAGCTTGCCAATGACTGCAAGCTGGAGGCAATTATCAAATCCCCCAGTGATTTATATATTCTTCAGGCAGGTCTAAATCAGACAAATGATTGGTGCCAGATCCATGGCCTAAAACTAAATGTGAAAAAAATGCATTATCATACCCTTTGGGAAGTCAAATACCCCTGCAAATTACAACATCAATAGCACACCCCTAATTGTAGTCACAGAAATGAGAGATCTAGGTATACATGTAGATAGTAGCCTGAACTTTGACTGCTATGTGTCCACAGTGGTGAAGAAGTCCTTCTATGTGGCACAACTTATAAGTAAAGGTATGGCATCCAGATCAAAGGAAATTATAATCCTACTGTACTGAGGTCTCATTAAACCAATAATCATGTACAATGTGCTATTTGGCATGTAATTGAGTAGGCACTTACAGCAGCTTTAGTGACCTTACAGGTTCATAGGTTCATAGGTTAGTACTAGGCTAACTGCTCTTATGAGCCATTTTTAAGCCTAGCCAATTACCCCATGTCAGAATCAAACCCTGCACCTTGTGTTTTTAAGGTAAGCACCTTAACCATTATGCCAACCTCCCACCCAGGTTCCTTACAAAGCAAATACAGGGTGTAAACAACATGTCCTATGCAGATAGTTTATAAGCCCTATCCCTTTACTCTGTCTCCTACCGACTATTAAGGGTTGACCTATGCCTGACCTATAAGGCACTCACAAATCCAGCCCTGATGGAGCCTCTACACATCTGCAAGTCAAACAGCATGAGGGTCATCTCATCTAGGGATCTAAACTTAGTCAGCGACTCAAAAAAAAAAAAAAAAACATGCTGATATGACATATGTGTCTCAGAGATTGCCCCTTCTTTGGACTAGCCTTCTTATTCATGTTAAGCGGAGTCCTTCCCTGTCCCTCTTAAAAAGCAGTTTGGATGAATGGATGTGGAATCACAAATTCACACGTGTGGTAGTGCCTATAAGCCTTATGGATAGTGTCAGTCTGTAAGATACTCAATGCATAGGCACAAACCCATGCCATCCTCTTGCCCCTAGGGCCTGTATATTGGATAACATTGGGTTACATTGGCTAGGCTTGTAAGTGCACTTAAGCTTTTACCCTAGTAATCTCCTATGAACCTATGAATCTACAATGCCTAATACATCTGATCAGCTGTGTGGCCATTGGCACGGTGACTCCCTAAAACACAGATGCATGCTCACACACACACACACACACACACACACACACACACACACACACACACACACACACACACACACACATGCTCTCTCTCAGTTCTGGAAGTAAGCAAGATATGAGTTGTAGAATGACTTGATGAAAATAAACAAACACAAGCAAGCAAAGCTTGAAGCCATATCCTTTGCCAGATACTGCTAAAGATGATATTCTGTTGAAGGGTAGATGCAATGAAATCCTTTAATAGAGTGAATGATGTAGAACACTTATAGAGCGCATGTAGCAGAATGTGCTGTACATCTGAGACTGCTGGAAAAGTTCTCTGTCCTCGGGTATTATTTTCTTCCACATCCAAAGTTATTAACTGGGTAGGCTTAATCTTCCAAGTAACTTGGTATCAAGCTATAGGGATCCAAGTTAGAGAAAATCCTCTAAGTGAATAATCAACATTTATCATCAGCTTTTTTCCATTTTCTACAAGAGGTTAAGGTGTCACATCAACTGTATCCATCTCTTTCGAATCAGTGCCACTCTTTTATCTTCTTTGACAGTCGTCGCTGGTAATCACGTCTTCTCTCACACAATCCATCCATTTCTTTGCTGCAAACTCTTGTTCTCTCTTGCTTTCTTACTGTCTGTCTAAAATCTTCTCCAGATTGTCTTCTGCTTTCCTGTATATGTGCCAGAAGTCACCTCTTTGACCTTCTCTGCAGTTGGAGCTACTTGAGCTTCTGCTCTGATGTCCTCATTTCTTCATCTGCCCCACAGTGTGAACCCTGACACCTACCTCAGGCACTTCATCGCCATCTGTCTTCACTGCCCTGTCTTTTTTACCATGCATTAGTACTGGTCACATCACCATTTTGGCTTTTTGGACATTATTCTGTCACACACTAACCCTTATACTCTGCACCCGTTGGCTGCAGCCCCTCTTATTCTAGCTTTGACATCCTCATTCAGACTTCCCTTCTCCGCTAATACCCCTCCCAGATACTTGAAGCTGTTAACTTGTTCCTCTATTTTCCCTTCTATCTGAGTTCTCATCTTCTTCTTATTTCCCATTTGCTGCCATTACAACTGTCTTATCTATACTCATTTTCACCTCGTGCCTTCAGTTTTGTATTCCATTCCCCTATCATTTGCTGAAGTTTTTGCTCAAAGTCTGCCTGTAGTCCTGCATTGTCAGTATACATCAGCTTTGTTGGCCTATCCGCTTCAGTCTGTTTGGTAATGTAGTCCATCACCAGTATGAACAGTAGTGGGTTCAGAGGTGAACCCTGATGCAAACCCACTCCAAAGATAACTTCTCAGTCAGTTCAAACACTGTTCATACTTGTGTCATTGTGCCTTGTATGTAGCCTGTACTAATTCAGCCAATGGTTCCAGGACTTCAAACCATTGCAGGACTACACAAATCCACTTTTTTAGGACATTGTCATATGCTTTTGCCAAGTCCAGCAGTGTCCAGTTGGACTCTTTTCTCAATTCTAGCTGATTTTCCATTATCTGTCTCATTACAAACATCATTTTGGTTGTGCTGAATTGTGATCTGAATTTAAACTGCTCATCTCCCATTCTGCTTTCTACTCTTCTGCATTCATTTATCAAGTCTCCAGTCCTTTCATACTATGTGATAGGAGATTGTTACCTTTATACTGTTTGCATTTGTGAATGTCCTCTTGGTTCTTGTAAACTGGCACTAGAATGCTTACTCTCCAATCACATGGGATATGACCTTATCTCCATACTGCTATGAGTACCCTAATGAGCTATTTATCCGGTAAGGGTTTGATTCTTACCTCAGGTTATTGGTTAGGCTTAAAATGACTCTTCAGGGCAATTAGTCTAGTATCCAAATATGAACTTATGAACCTAGTGATCTTACATGCTGTGACCTTATCTGAGACTGTTGCTTTCCCTGACTTCATTTTCCTTATTGCTGTTCTTCCCTCTTCTAAGGAGTGTCCCGCTTCTTTCATTGTAGGCCATGTATGAGGCAGCACAGCTTCTGTGGGGTTTTCATCATTCCTTCTCTTAGTGAAGTAAAGTGCTAATTAAAGGACACACCTGTAGAGGCGTGCTATCTGGAAGTGACAATGGCTTTAAGTTTGTATTTAGTAAAGAACTACCTGACCAGGTGGAGGTGTCTATGAATATATTTAGCAGCAGTGCTAATGCCAACAAAGCTGTGGAAAATGGTGAGAATAATATTACCTTTTCATCTCCTGTAAAATAGAAAATATAAGGTAGTTGTTCATTTGTTAAAAGATCAGCATTAGTGACAGAGACAGAGGAGGTCAGCATTGACTTTTTGGCTGCATCATCAGCAGGATTGACAAAGACAGATAAGAACAGCATTGCCATTATTGCTGCAACGGACTGTGCCTTTCACCTTTTATTGGTTAAGGTGATGTCTGTTGTGCTTGAACTAGTTAGCAGTATTTTGCTGCAGCTAGCAGGAGCAGATCAGATTGCCACTACAGTACAAAATGATTTTATCTACGTATTACGGTTACAGAAAAAAAAGTGGAGAAAATGAGGAGGAATTTGACAAGAGGGAGGAGGAAGAATGTATCAATGAACACAGCCAAGAGGTATGTCCCATGATTCCATGCAAGATACAGGTAAGGTGGGATACCTCAACCTTAGTAAAGGAATTACATGTACAATGTATTTTAATGATGTAAAAGGTTTTGTTTCTGTGAAAAGTAAAACAAAAACAGAGCTTATCAAAACTCGAGTCCTAAACAGTTTTTTTTGTTTTTTATACTTGACCAGATGCAATATTCATTGAAATTTTTGGTTTGCACTTTTTCCTCTTAAAATATCATGTGGAACATACATATGACTTTCACTTAGAGATTATGAGCCCTGCTGTTGTACACTGCATCTGATTATTCTGTATGAACCAGTTGTGCTGAAGTAGAAGCGGCCATATTGATTACTGCTAAAAGTTACAGCACCCAGAATATTCCGATTACTGCTGAAAGTAACAGCTTCCTGAATATTCTGATTACTGCTGAAAGTAACAGCTTCCTGAATATTCTGTAAACTCTATGACTGCCATAACCTCAGGGAATATATTACCTTTCTCTGAGCTGTGAAAAACTCAGAGTATGGAGGAGTCTGGCACATGGTTAAGGAAACAGACTCTAGAGAGGAATTAAATGATTTGTGGATTGATTACGTGTCTGAGTTTTTTGTGAGTGATTTTTCATTTCAGTGAAGGATGTCATGCTTTTTAGGCTTGGCGGGTTACATATTGCCCTACTTGTGATCACATTCTTGAACCCATGTGGTTCACTATGATGTGCACTATTGCAGGTATAATTGTTTATGGTTCATCTCTGGTGCACATTGGGGCATTCTTCATTGCTACAGACCAGCTAATTTTCATTAGAAGATACAACTCAGACTACATATTAAAAAAATAAAGCGTGAACGAGACACAAGTTTCAGAGCTTGCATCCAGACTGACTTTATCAACCTTGAAATAAAGTTCGGGGGGAATATTTAAAATCTTTGGAAAATGGGCCTCAGTTCACTAAAATAATGACTGACAGGGGTTTAAATTGTATCTGCTTTAGGTATCATTGCATAGGCTTTTACCTTATTCATAAATTATGAAGTCAGTTTCTGGAGACCATTAGTGGAAGAAAAAAGAAAGCAACGTCTTCATTTCTCTGACAATATAATAGAAAGTTAATTGTAAGTTCTCCCCCACCATCCAGATTACAACAGTATTGTAATCAGAGAAAAACAGAATTACTCAAAATGTCTAGGCTTTTCAGAGTGAGACTTCTCTGTAAACTGAAATGGGTACTAGTAATCACCTGTGTTGCAATTAATAATGGTGCAGGTGTTTAAACTCATAAAACGGGAGCTGGAAGAACTATGGTATTACCTTTTCATCTCCTGTAAAATAGAAAATGTGGATGTGCAACCACTCTATAAGAATATGCAGGTAATTTAAAGGATAATTTGCAAGAAGGTTTTGCATTTGATCATATGAACTTGCAAAAGTATATGAAGCCTTGACATCATAGCACGACAGGAAAGGAAATTTAAATACTACATAAAATGCCTTACTTTTCTACAGCAGAGACAAAAATATGGCAAGCATTATTCTTAGAATCTTGGAAACACTAATTAAAGTAATAGAGCATCTTAAGTTACAACACAATATACTGGGATAAACAAAAAAAAATGGTAAATAATATCCTAATTCTTGCTCAATAATTAACTCTAAGCATACTGGGAAAATCAGGCATTTTATGCTGTATTTTAAATATACAACACTATGTAAATACTGACATAACAATACCAACAATGCATATAATGATAATGAACAAAACAATACTTTGAGACATGGATATATTATAATACACTCTGGCTGAGATTCTGGAAAAATGATAACACAGCTGCACTGCAAAAAATAGTGCAATCAAAGTTGCAAAACATGACCCGATGAGGATTAACTATGCAAAAGTAACAACTTAGCTTGGACTTGCCAGGGCTAATAATACATAAGTAGCTATTCATGAGTGAAACCTACAGGCATCATGCAGAGATATGGATCATATCATAGCAGCTTATGTGACATGGACTCAGTGGAGAGCAGGTAGTACACTCTTAATATATGTCTTCACATGCATAAGAGCACCACTGATGTGCAACATGGATGCATACAAGGCTACACACAGCAAAGTGCTAGATAATTTTATTTTTTAAATAGGAAGGAAGAAATGTGATAGGACAGTCAGAAATGTGGAACAGCAAGCACAGGAATGCTTAAAAGGTAAAAGGGAAGGAACAGCAGTATGGAGTGAGGGATGAAGGATACTTTTAGAGGGGGACAGATGTCCTATTTTATATCCTAGAAGAAGGGCAGGGGAAAGGAAGCAGGCAGAAAATGGAGAAGGATGCTGGGCACAGGGACAGGATATATATTACCTCAAAGAAGGTGTTGATACAAAAGGTGGCCACAAAGGAGATACACAGACAGACAGCTACACAGACAGAAGGAGGAGGAGGACAAATGGTGTTAGGAATTACTGGACAATATAATGGGGAGAAGAGTGACTCCCAAGTAAGGAGCACACCCTAGGGTGGAAGCCAGAACTACCTTCCAAGCTTAACAGTGTATAAACCATCCAGATGTCAGTCCATGACTACCTGCACAGCATCTGTGCAACTCTGCAAGTCAAATGAAGATGTGCATCAGGGTACCAGCCTGGAAGTCTAGCCATTGGTCCAATCCGGTCCATACCAGCCTGTTTACCTCTTACTGGGTGACCCAACAAGACCTCTAGATGCCATTCCCACTGCCAAATCATTACCTGAAGCCATCAGTGTGCTGATCAGGTTGCCTAATGTATGATGACCTTCATCACCCCACAGAAGAACTGTCCTGGAGTCTGTTGGGGACCCAGTGGGTAGTGGTAAGGCTAGTGCAGGGTTTGGTAGATGTTGCCACACAACATTCAATTCTGCAGGTGACACTGCAGAAAATATTATACAAATGGAGAGAAATAAAACAACCATGGACAAATAATAACCTGAAGAAGATAAAAGTGATACATATTTGTATTACAAGCCCTGGAAGGAAAAAAATGCAGTCAACAGAGCAGTCAGAATTACAGTTGCAGAATACTACCACCACACAGGTCTGAGGCCTCCAACAACAGAAATGTGGGGATAATGGGGAAGGAGATAGCCTGTCACCACTGTGTAGGACAGTGGCACAGTGCATGGCTGCTGGACAGTGTGTGTGTGTGTGTGTGTGTGTGTGTGTGTGTGTGTGTGTGTGTGTGTGTGTGTGGTTGTGTGTGTGTGTGTGTGTGTGTGTGTGTGTGTGTGTGTGTGTGTGTGTGTGTGTGTGTGTGAGAGAGTGTGTGTGTGTGTGTGTGTGTGTGTGTGTGTGTGTGTGTGTGTGTGTGTGTGTGCATGTATACATGTGAACTGCATGGCTCTGTATCAGCAAGTATCATACACAATGTGATAAATGCTAGGATGTGTGGCACAGTTTGGCATCATACCTATATTACGCATCTTAGAATACTAACAGAAATATACAACTTCCACATAATCCATGCAGCAATACTGCACTTTGACACATGTAAAAGCTAGTACAGTGCTATGCAACAGCCTGACATTTGCATTCCCACAGTACGCTAGGCATACCTGATACAGTGATGCCCAGTAGAATAGGCACTAATGCAGTAGGACCTGTCAAGCAGACAAAGACAGTGCACAGTACACACATAATGATTATATTGGTACAGAAACACTCACTTCAAAAATACCCAAGCAAAGATCTACACCCTTAAATACACCAAATGTCAGTACATTCTGCAATACAGTGGCACTGTAACGAATACCTGGCAGTAGTGAGGATGTTACCTTAATGTCCAAAGGGATTGGTATTTCATGCATCTGCTAAACTCCATGTGTGGACAGTACTTGTTTATAAGCTCCCACATGGTGTCTCTGTCCACATAAGAGCATTTGCCTGTGTCCCTGTTGGGGTGGTGATAGTTGGTTAGGTGCAACTGAAAGGCAAGGGGGTGTACCATCTTAAATGGTGGCTGTAGACTAGCCCTAAACAAATGAAGTTAAGCCAATGCAGATGCTACTTCTAGTATCCTATCCAGTCTCTCTGTTCATCTAGAAATGATGGTGTACAAAATCACCACCCAAAGCAGCCTGTCACACCATTTTATACATTTCTGAATCATGCAACTGTGTTGTTTATCCTCTTTTACTTTTGCATCTGATTTCATTTTCATAATATCTCTCATCTATATATCTTTATATTGCTATTTGCATTCGTACATGATGTTAACAACTCTATTTTCCCAGGTGGCGCACTTGTGTAAAAGTATGTCTGTGAATTGACTCCACCCTGTGTTATCTCTATTGATTGTGTTAGTTCATGTTGTAAAGTGCATTACCTTTTCCTGAATCCTGGAATTGGTTTGATAACCATATCTGGTGTACATCTGAAAAAAATCTTACTTGTGATCAGAACACCTGCGTACTTAAATGTACACATCAATATATACTTTTTATATTTGCTCAATAATTAGGCAAATCATCCTTATTTCAGAGTGACAAGTATAGACATTAAAAACACTCACAACAAAGTCTCGTAACAAAGTAAGAATTTCAATTTTTTTTAATATGTATGTTACAGACAACAACATATTTAAAGAACTCTGTGATTTGCTAATGAAAACAAATAATGGAACAAACAAATCCCTGAAATTCAGTAATGCCTACAATAAGTGTACACTATTCTGAGTGAACAGACAGCACAAGCGTAACTCACACATTCTTCTTCCTAATTTTAGTTTTCTTATTAATTTTCTTGCAGCCTTAAATATCGAGGGGGGGGGGTAATAAAGGTTACCACAAAATGCAGACTACATGTACACTTAATGTAATCTTCTGACTGATAAAAAGCACAAAAATGTGGCAGGGATGTTCTTGAATACAGATCGTGTACATTTAGTGTAGGCATTAAGCATTAGTAATAGATCTACAGAATAAGTTACAAGTACATGTGGGAACTTTCACACAAGAAACTTTGTACATAAACAGTAAGAGTTTATTGATTTTAATTTGTTTACTGGGGTAGTACACTGATCACTATAGATCATTTGCAGGTAGAGGCTGGGGTTATTACTCAATCATTACACGATAAATAATGTATCCTGTTTTCTAATGAAAGCTGATAAGTCTGTAGCTTACAGCAATGATGTGTTCCTTAATGCAGTCCAGAAATAACTTACAATGCAGCACGGAACATTCTCAGTATATTTTGGTGGTATATTTTGCCACAAGCTGAAAAATGACAAGTTCATCTCAAATGCAGATGATAGTGGAGGGTTATCAAGAAAGACTCTAGTATATTTATCAATGAATTTCATTAAGGAGTACAGAGTAGGTTGCTTATATAAATAGAACAACTAAGCTTTTATTTAATGAAATACATGGAAGCACTTTTCGTTTGTAAAATAAACTTCATCAGACTAAAACAGTGCTAAACCGCAACTGGACAGCTTAAATAGCATTTTATAAGCCCACCCTACACTAGAAAGGAAATGATGCCATGAACAAAATTAAAAACAAATATAAAGCGCATATATATAAAATACACATACATAAAATACAATAACTAAATTCCTTCATTAATAAATAATCTAAAGATATCCTGATTGATTATTATTGATTAAAATATTTCTTATTATAGAAAAATATATATATAAATGTATATATAAGTAAATATACTTATTAAATCACTACCCTAACACAGGTCAGCAATAATTAAAACCAACTTATGAATTATCTCACCTAAGTAATGCTTTTAACCTGAGTATACTATTAATTTCCCAGTAGTCATTCAAACCTGGCTATACATAAGAATGTAGTTTCAGGTGTCAGATTAATTTGGCTCTTTCTAAATGTAGCATCCATGGGCCCCCCTAAGTTGCTCATGGACCTGTTGAATACCACAAAATTCAAATCTGTGTTCATCATACTTGTGTATGTACTTTGCGAGTGTATTTGTTAAATGCATCTTTCTAATGTCATATAGGTGCTCATATACTCTTTCTTTAAGGGTTCTAGTAGTCTTCCCTATATAATAAGCTGGACAGTGCTTACACATTGCCACATATACCGGCCCTTTTAAATTACAATTTAGTTTATGCCACATATACCGGCCCTTTCAAATTACAATTTAGTTTATCATATATATTATATTTCTAAACTTTAATTTGAACATATTTACTTTCATACATATGCTTGCATAAATTCCACATTCCCCATTTTTTCATGCCTTTTACTTGGTGATTTTTTGTTATTTTACACATTTCAAGAAGAGTTTTTAAATTCTTGCCTCTCCTGGCTATCATTTTAACACCATCCTTAAATTTATTAATAACAGGTGCCTCCACCTTGATTAAATGCCAATTCTTTAAAATTATTGTTTTTATCTCATAAAAATGAACATTAAATGTTGTAATAAAGGTTGCATTATAATCTATACAATTATCTTCCTTTTGTATATATACCTGGTTCATCTGTTGATTTAGGATTGGTGAAAAATGTCCATTATTCCTTTTATGGTTAACCTCAGTGTACACTTCATGCAATAAACTATCAGGATAACCCCTACTTATAAACATCTCTGTCAAATGCTTGCACTCAAAAATAAAATCTGCTTTCAAGCTAACCATTTTAGCAGCACAGACAAATTGTCCTTTTACTACTGCTTTCTTATTCGATAAAGGATGGGAGCTTGTGAAATGCAGGAAAGAGTTAGAGAAAGTTGGCTTCCTGTGTATTTTTGCAATACATCTTTGTTTAATTATGTCCTTACTAAGGTTAACATCCAGATAGTTTATTTCTTGCTCATCTATGGCATGTGTAAATTTTAAATACTATGTCGTGTTATTAATATATCCTAAAAATTGTTCCACAGATTGTTGGTCACCTTTCCATAGGATAAATATATCGTCCAGGTAACGGATATACAACATAATGTTATCAGCATAATTGCCTCCCAGGACATATTTCTTTTCCCATCCTGCCATAACTAAATGGGTGAAAATGGTCCCACAAGGTGACCCCATTGCAACTCCTACCTTTTGAAGATAGTAGTTGTTATTAAATATTAAGAAGTTTTTGGAAAGTACAATGTCAAACAGAACAACATATACATTAATTTCTGATTGTGGCATGGCTTGCTCCAATAGAAACTGCTCTATAATCTGAATACCCTCCTGTTGCGGTATGACAGAAAACAGATCCTTTACATCCACTCTCAAGAACAAAACCTCATCAGAATATTCAGTACCATTCATCAAGCTTAGAAACTGCCAAGAATCCTTGCAGAGCTGTACTTGCACATCCAAAAACTTCTTTAATCTACTATCAAGAAATTTGGCACAAGAGTATGTAATGGAGTTGCGACCATCCACTATAGGTCATAAAGTTGGATTGCTTACATCCTTACGTATTTTTAGAGTACCAAATATAGTCAGAATATTGGGAGAAATAATGTTCAAATAATTATAAATTTCAGTAATTCAATTTTCCAAAAACATATCATTCAGAGACATAGAGATTCTCCTACAGGCTATATTTAACTCATTTCTAGAAACTTCTTAATACGTGTCAGTGCTAAGTATTTCATATATCCTTTTGTAATAATATTGGATGTCCATGATTACAAGCCCACCCCCTTTATCCGGCTTCATGATTCTGATATTCTGTTGCAATAAATAAGTGAGTAAATCCCTTTCATTCATATTTAAATTATCCTGGAAAGAACTATTTTTCCATGAGCAACTTAGGAGGGGCCTATGGATGCTACATTTAGAAAGAGCAGAATTAATCTGGCAACTAAAACTACATTCTTATGTATGACCAGGTTTGAATGACTACTGTGCAATTATTAGTATACTATGGTTAAAAGCATTACTTAGGTGGGATAATTTGTAAACTGGTTTTAATTATTGCTGACCTGTGTTAGGGTAGTGATTTAATAAGTATATTTACTTATATATACATTTTTATATACATTTTTCTATAATAAGAAATAGGTACATAGGTTCATAGGTTCATACTAGGCTATCTGCCCTGGGGCAATTATAAGCCTAGCCCAATTCTGTATGGCTTACACCACCCCTTGATTTGAGTATACTGTGCCCTTTTTAAGGTTTAGTTTACTGTGCCTCTGTCTAATAGTGACATGGGAGTAATCCCTGGGACAAACCTACGATCCCCCATCCACTTATCGAGATTCTTCTTGAAGAGATTCAGTGAGGTGCTCTGCCTCACATGAACTGGAATTCTATTCCAGAGCGAAGGGAGCCTCTGGGTTATGAACCTGTCCCTCCAGCAAGTTCTATTTATTTCTGTGCTGAGGTTCAAGTCCCTCGGTCGTGTGGCTCTAAGGGATTTAGATTTACTGAGGTGGAGCATGTCCATTAATTCTGGATTTGACATAGCTTTGTATGTCAGGCATAGATCGCCTCGAAGTAGGCGGTATGCAACTGAGTAGAGCTGGAGTTTTTTAACCGAGCAGCATATGGCATCTGTTTGAGACCCTTGATCCTCTTGGTGAGATACTTTTGGGGTCTTTCTAATTGCGGCAGGTGTCGGGTAAGGTACATCCCAAAAGGGGCATTGTATTCTATGATGGGCCTGATGAGGGATGAATAAAGGGGCACGATTACCTCTCTTGATCTAGATGTGAAACCCTTCGTGATGAGGTGGGCTATGTAGAAGGTCTTTCTAACCACTTTGGCAATGTGGTTTTCAAAGGAGAGATTGCTATCAACTTGGGTCCCCAGGTCCCTAATAACTTTCTCTGTACTTAATGGGTTTCCGCCTATGTGGTAATTTGTGGGCACATTGTTTTGCCAAAGGGTATGACTATACATTTTTGGCATTTAGCTTTAAACCATGGTGCTGGCACCAGTTATCTGTCTCTGTGAGACCTTTTTGAAGGATGTTTGTGTCAGCTGGAGAGTTGATTATGGCGCCCAGTTTGCAGTCGTCTGCGAACTTGGTGAGCCATAGTCCTCCCACGTTTGCCTGTACCTCGGAAAAGTATATACCGAACAAGAGTGGTCCCAGGACAGAACCCTGTGGGATGCCACTTGTGACCGGTTTCGAGTCTGACATGGCTCCAGCAACTCTCACTCTGTGGGTTCTGTCTTTGAGCCAGTTTGTGACCCATCTTGTGACATAGAGGTTTATATTTAAGCTGGATAGCTTATCTATGATGCCTGAGTGGGGTATTGTGTCAAATGCCTTTGCAAGGTCCAGATAGGCTGTGTGGACTACCTTCCCTTCATCTATGGCTTTGGTGACTGTTTCAAAGAAGTCAACCAGGTTCAAAAGGCAGGATCTGCCCTTGACAAAGCCGAACTGGGTAGGATCTAGTGTCTGTAGGTCCCCAATGTCTTTGTTTATGAGCTCCATGATGATTCTTTCCATAGCCTTGCAGACTAAGCTAGTCAGGCTTATGGGGCGATAGTTTTCAGGGTCCATAGAGGCTCCACCTTTGTGGAGTGGGACCACTGTTGCTGTACGCCATTCTGTGGGCACATATCCTGTAGTGAGGCTGAGATTGTATAGCTGTTTTATTTGAGGGATTAGTTCCTCTTGTAGTTCATGTAGGACGCAACCTGGGACGCCATCTGGTCCCATGGAAGCAGTGTTTTTTGCTTTGGAGAGGGCAGCCTTCACCTGAGCATTTGAGATGTTTGGGAGGCAGCCCTCTGTCGGGATAGATACTTGCTCTTTTGGGGGGGATATTTTAATTAACGATGATCAATTAGGATGTCTTTAGATTATTTATTAATGAAGGAATTTAATGTATTTTATGTATGTGTATTTTATACATATGCATTTTATATTTGTTTTAAATTTTGTTCATGACATCATTTCCTTTCTAGTGTAGGGCAACCTTATAAAATGCTATTTAAGAAGTCCAGTTGTGGTTTAACACTGTTTTAATCTGATGAAGTTTGTTATTTTACAAACGAAAACTGCTTCACTGTTTTTTTGTGATTTCCAGTTTGTTTATTATTTTTTAGTTTTTAGAACAACTAAGCTTATCAACATTGGATTTTACAATCAATCGCATCAGAGCTTTTGTCAATCAAGTAATTAGCAAGGTGGTTGTTTAATATTACTATGAAAACTATACTGAGATAGCAGCAGGTATGTATAATCCTAGCCATATGTAGTAAGGCCATGTCAGAAATAACTATGGGTGCATTCACTTAAATGTATCACATTCAGGAATTTACAAAAAAGGGTGTGAGCACAGCCTGATACAAATTTACCAAATGAGGTGGAGCAATGACACACTCCTTCCTACACCAAAAGATCAATGTGAGACATACACGTCATGATGTATATAAAAATATCATACCGACTGAACAGAAAACATAGGCTCTGGCTGGCTAAGTTTCCAGATGACTACATTTCATTCATATGTGTCACTTTGTTTGAAAGTTGGTGCTGTTTTGATTTCTGCTGATTATGAAGGTATTAAAACAGTTTTACTATACACACTATCCTTTCCACAAGAGTACAGTTATGCATTTGTTTTGCATATTCTCCATGTAGAAAACTGGCATTTTTTTTCACCCTCGTGTCAACTGCTTGTCCACCATGACCTTGCAAAGATGATGGCCCCAGACTCACACATAGTGTAGAAGGACTGTCTCCAACTATTGATAGAAAAGTATGGCTCCAGACTCACACATAGTGTAGAAGAACTGTCTCCAGCTATCTATAGAAAAGTATCGACTGGGATTGTACGAGGGAAGAACAATACTGCGAGTATACTGTATCACGTGAGTGAGGAAGTATGTAATATGAGCTTTGAACAGTGCGCTGATCCTTGGGGTGTCAAATCTTTTCTGTCCTTTTCCCCTTATTTATATACTGTACAGTATATATTTTTTGCCATGACTTTCCTTTCTATAATCAAATGGATTATTTGATTTTCCAATAATGTAGTATTACATTCTCAGATGACTAAATAACATTTCAGAGATGACACTGGTGAGAAAAAATTAAAGAAACCCTGCCACTTACTACTCTCAGACACTTTAAACTATCAGATTAGATGTTTAGCTGAGTAAACTTTGTCTTTAGACCTGCTCTGAGGCAATAAAAACGCATGAAGCCTGTCTCCCTCGTGGTAAATAATAATCTTCTCCAGAAATGCTTAAAACTCATCAAGCTGTAATAGTGTAGTACGATAGCCAGTTAAACAAAGTCAGCACAAGCAGTTATTATGCCACTGAAATTATTTTAACAATATTGTTCTAAATGTCTATACCTATCCAAACATCTGTTAGAATTACTGTCATTTCTGAATTAGGCATGATGATGAATTATCTATCACTATACCTATCCAAACATCTGTTAGAATTACTGTAATTTCTGAATTAGGCATGATGATGAATTATATATCAATGTATAAAATGCAAACAAAAGATTACAATCAGCAAGTGTTGCTTATTTTTGCTGCTACTAAATCTCACAAGACAAAGGTCTTTTAATATTCAAATCAAATTAGTCAAAGAAAAGTTTTACAAACAATTTTGAATTGGAATCAGGATATGCTAGCTGAACTTTCTGGACGAGGCACACTGAACCTGACATAAATTAAAAAACAAATATCTCTGATCCAAATAACTCTCGATGAGATAAAGCAACAAAATGAAAAGTTAATGAAGGAATTTTTTATTTAACATTTGTTAACCGGGAAAGTCCACCATGGAACGAAGCCAATTTTCAGCAGAGGCCCGGGGAGAAATGCTCCGGATGCATGTCTTTGCAATGTGGGAGAAACCAGAGCACCCAGAGAAAATCCACATAAATGCAGGGAGAACATGCAGACTCCACACAGAAGACACCCCAGCCGAGAATCAAACCGGAGAACCTCTTGCTATGAGGTGACAATGCTACCGCTGCACCACTGCACCATCCATTCTTGTATATATAGCTGTTAACCAGAAGAAGCATCTATTACATTTATTCAGATGTTTAGCATGTAGGATTACGATTATGGGCTGTGAATAAACTTTATCTTGCAGCCCTGCCTTTGATTCCCTTCTCACCATTTGCATACCATATCACTTTCCGCAAGTACTTAACCAGCCTGGGCCTCACTCCAGCTAGGTGATCAGATTAGCAAACAAAAAAAAAATACATATATAAGCAAAATAAGAATAAATAAACCAAGACTTAGAAACTTATCACCTTCTTTAATATTTACTTGCTGATCAGATTCTCATGTATACAAAATACTTTATTTGGATTAAATCTCGAGATACTTTTATTAGCTATTCATCTACCTGGCTGCTGCAGCATATATTTTATACTTATATTTTAAGTTATTTAGCTGATTAAAGGCCCACATAGTAAAGTATTTAGTTCATCCTTCTTTCCATCATGTTGGGGGTCATAAACCAATTGAATCGACTGACAGTCTCATCTCTTTACTGTACATTGTCATCCACAGCTGTTTGTTATACCTTTCACTACAGCCATGTGTTGACAGAAGAAGAGATAATGGAACAGGACAAGTCCTTGCTGATGGTTGACTCTTAACTTTACAAAGAATCTAATTTAGGTGTTTAACTGAAAATAAAAAAAGGTTCATGATAGTGTGTTTAAAAATACCAACAAACAATCATACGCTCCGCAAGGATGGCATGCAGGGTCAAGCCAACAATGTAAACCACCAACGACCAGCAAAAAACGATAGTGAACACGCAGTAATGAAGAAATAATGATTATTTATTTATAATTCCTTCAAATCCAGACCGGTTTTGGCTATTCAGCCTTTATCAATGAATACAATAAAGTTTTCTTTACTTTCTAAACTTTCTAAACTTTATTGTATTCATTGATAAAGGCTGAATAGCCGAAACCGGTCTGGATTTGAAGGAATTATAAATAAATAATCATTATTTCTTCATTACTGCGTGTTCACTATCGTTTTTTGCTGGTCGTTGGTGGATTAAAAATACCAACACAGTATCTGAAAACAAGTAGCAGTTTCGAGTACTGCTATACTAGTGAATTGAAAGATGATATTGTATGAGAAGGTAAGGCATTACAATTTCATAATGTGGGGACAAAGAATGCTTTATATGAAAGATAAAGCTGAAACAAAAACAAGCTCATATCAGTACGTCTGCCTCACATGATCATTTTGGGTTAGAATAAAACAAAAAAAATTGTTTTAGCTACTAGAGGTATTGCAGGCAATTGGCACTGCACAGAAAATTAACAGAAGATAAAATATATGCTTTTTTAGCTTCTGAGCAAAGTGGTCCTATAAAACAAATGCTGGAAGCAGCACATTACATTTTTAGGCACTTAAATGAGCTAGCTTATAATTAGTCTTGTTCAGTAGTCCAAATCACCCTAAAGAACATTAAGTACCACTTAACAGCTAGCTATAAAACACTCTCTATGTCCCCTACTGAGCAGAATAGCTATCCTAACACATTAGCTGCAATTTCCACTAAACCATAGACCTTTCTTACTGGGGGACCTCAACTATACATCAATAAATTGGCCAGTGGTATGCCACGCATGTTGTTGACATTATAAATGCCAACTATCTTTCACAAATAGTTACCCATCCTACTAGGTGCTTCAATATCCTGGATCTAGTCCTCACAAATATGGCCACTTTTTGCAGAGCTCCATATGCATCTTCATAACTTGTTAAATCAGATCATAATTTAGTGACCTTTGCATTTAAAACTGGTGGTGCTTCCCCTGTAAATAGTTTTGTGTTTAGGGACTTCTCAAAAGCAAACCTTCTTCAGTTACTTGATGACTTAAATAAATACTGCTGTAGTCCTCCTGTGAAAGGTCCTATTGCTAAAGCTGCTACCTATACCTCTGACTTGTACTCCCAAATAAATAGTTGTATTGATAAGGCAGTCCCTATGTGCAACAAATATAAAGAGAAGTTTAAAAATAAACCCCTGTGGTAGAATTACCATATAAATAAATTCTATATTATACAATAACTGGTCATTAATATTCAAAAACGAGCACGCTGATTGGCCAGCCCAACCAGCTTCCTGTTGTAAATCCGAGCATATACTAACAGAAAAAGGTCTGGTCACCCAGACTTTTTCCCATTAGTATAGCTCATTTTTTTTTTTTTTTTTTTACTTTTCTTTCTTTCTTGACACCAAAAAATAAAACAGAAGACTTGAAATGAATGATGGAGACAGCACAGACAAAAATAAGAGGAAAATCAGTACATTCTGCAAAACTAAAGAAACCTACTGATTACCCTTTTATTTTGTCTTTCCTGGCTCTCCTGAACATAAAAAGTCTCCTGATTTCTTTTTTTATTTTCAATTAAAAAAAAAAAAAAAAAAAAAGGCAAATGAGATCTTCCTTTCTCTGTTGCTACCTCTGCACAGCACTGACGTACTGTGTAAGTGTGGGAACACAAGTCCCGTATGCATGCACAGTACATCAGAAAAAGCCCCAGGATACCAGAAAAATGTGGAAGAGCAGCAAGGAGGCATTATACAAAGACATTATTTAAGAAAAGTATTTTTTTCTGAAATAATGTTATTGTATAATAACAATAACCTACTCCATGGTTGTGGTATATTGAAGATTTACCCACGGTTGGCTTAGAGGGTCAGCCCAGGTTGGAAGGTTTGGAGACAAAGCCAGAGAGGCAAGATTATATTGGTTTGGACATGTGCTGAGGAGGGATGCAGAGTATATTTTGAAAAAAGATGCTAAGGATGAAGCTGCCAGGTAACAGGAAAAGAGGAAGGCCTAAGATAAGGTTTATAGATGTGGTGAGAGAGGACATGCAGGTGGTTGGTGTGACAGAGCAAGATGCAGAGGACAGGAAGAAATGGAAACAGTTGATCTGCTGTGGCAACCCCTAACGGGAGCAGCCGAAAGAAGAAGAAGAAGACTCACGGTTGGTTTTATTTAATCACTCGGGCTTCGCCCTTGTGATTAAATCACACTAACCATGGGTAAATCTTCAATATACCACACCAACATCGTCAGTTATTGTTTAAATAACAGAAAAAAACTGCTTAATGCTTATAAAAGATCTCATTTTTACAAACTGTTGAACGATATTAGACGAAGCCTTAGATTTTGTTGAAAATAACTGTCTTCGATATTTGCACTGTAAGTTGCTCATCTTGAGAGATATCCAGCATTATCTGAATTGCTAATAAAAACATTAAACATATGTTTTTATACTTTTGTAAATATCTCAATAAAGATGCAGTTATAGAGGAATTTCCTGTTGTCATTTGAAAGCTTATGTTGGTTTTCCAAAGTCAAAGTCAAAGTAAACTTTATTGTCAATTAGAACTATACACGTGTAGCCTAAACAAAATTTTATGCATCAGCTCAGTTCTTAAGATTACAAAGGAAAGTGAAACAATACATACAAGTAGCGGAATAAACATAACTAACAAATACAATACTACTCCCAATTCATGCAAGAAAGAACAGAGACATTTTCCAGCACTCATAAACAAAAATAATACCCTCCCCTGAGTTAAATTAACTACCCTATTTAAAGTAATACAAAACACACAACAGACTAAAATGCCCAAGTTATTTATCTAATATTGTACTTGAGAAAGTTAAATAATACTGACTATGGATATAATAAACAAATATTGCACTTACTTGGAATATATGTAAGTATATTTTGCACAGATAAATAAAAAATGACTTATTATGTGTCCGGACCCCTGGGACTAGTGCCAAGATCAGAAGTCTAATAATAGCTGTAGGGTAGAATCTGTTACAGAATCTTGTAGTCCTGCAGCAGATGCTACAATATCTCCTGCCCAATGCCAGATGCTTAAACAGTCCATGCGCAGGATGCGTGTTGTCCTGTATATTTTGGTGGCCTTTTGGATGCTTCTTCCAGAATAAAGATGTATCGATGGAAGACTGGAACTTGCTACCTTCTCTGCAACCCTCACCATTCTTTGTAGCACCTTCCTGTCTGTACCTGTGCAGCTTCCAAACCATACTGTGAAGTTGCAAGTGAGGATGCTCTCTATTGCACCTCTACAGAAGGTGGAAAGAATATGAGGAGGACAATTATATAGTTTTCAAGATATGAAAATTTGTTTGTGAATGCTTAGAAAAATATAGTTTGGGGTTAGTATGCATTTTAATATTTTACAGTATTTCTAGAAATACTATGAATGCACTGATTATTATCACTGTAAAGATTGCTTCTTACTGATAACATTGCTATTTGTACAGTTTTAATAGCTTTTACTGTTCACAAAATATTTACATTTGTTTATGTTATGCGTTTTAAGTTTATTTTTCTGAAAATGGTCTGAAATGCAATATGTGGGTAGGCTGCTAAGGTATGATATTCCATATGATATAGCTAGCAATGAGTTAAGAACACACCTAAGCAAACTAACAAAAAGCTTAAGGGAATCATGAGGAAGCTCAAAGCAGGTATGAACTCAAAATAGCCACTAAAACTAAAAATAACTGGACATTCCTTCTATTGCCACCAGCCTGGTGGCCAGATACCCACCCCCCCTCCTGCCCAGCCATTCAGATCCTGTTTCTATGTCATGCTCCAACCCTCCCCCCCTTTTATTAATATAAATAAATAAGAATTACTTCTTCTTCTAAACTGTAGCAAACTGCTTGCTACAAATGTAGGAAAGACTTGCTACAGTTCATGCCCGCCCTGCAAAGAAAGCTACAATGCTCATGTTTTAGTTATAAAAAATCTTCTTAGAAATTGTAGCAAATCGCTTGCTACAAATGTAGAAACAGATGATACAGCTTATACCCTGCCTGTATGGAACACTACGGTTTAACCACATTAATTTCTTTGAAAAAGAAAATGAAAGAGTGGCTAGTGGTTAATGTAGTGCATATAGCATATCTAGACATAGCCAAGACCTTTGACACTATTCCCCATGCAACAAATATTGACAGACTTGTATCTGAATATAAATCCTTATATTGTGAAATAGATAGCTCTTTGTCTGACAGAACTCATGGGGTTAGATTAGTCAGTGCCACTTCAAAAAGCAAATGAGTTGCCAGCGGTATACCATAGGGCTCAGTTTTGGGCCCTCTCCTATTTAGAATATATTTCTCAGGCCTTCAGGCCAGCACTTCAGGCTTAACTAAGATTGGAGATGACTGCAAACTCAATGTTGTTATTCAGTCTTCAACCGACTCACAATTGTTATAACATGGCTTAGACCATGTTAACAATTGGTACAAAAACAATAATCTCACATTAACTGTAAACAAATGTGTTCTAGTTCATTTTGTAAATAAAGCAGTTTCACTTACTGTATAGGAGATGCACCTCTCCAATCAGACTCTACTGCAAGGGATCTGGGTATTCTCATGGACAATTCCTTATTATTTGACCATCATGTATCCACAGTAGTTTTGAAAGCATTTTTTTTGGCCTATCTAATTTCTAAGGCATCTCCATTTGTTTAAAAAAATTCTTAATTCCCCATCACTCATGCTTTATCAGACCCATTATTGAATATAATGCACCTTTTGGCATGTATTTATCTAAACATATCAAACAACTTGAGAGATGTCAGAAATTCATAACAAAAAAAAAAGATCAGTGGCCTGAAAAATCATAGTTATCATGAGAGAATGGCAACCCTTTCTCTGTACTCAGTCTCTTACAGACTCCTCCATGGAGATCTATGTCTAGCCTTTCATACATGAAAGACCCGACCCTATTCCATCTCCTACTCCTTTGCAGAACTAATGGCACATGAAATATTCAATTAGAAAAACTAAACCTTCATGAGCAGATAAATAAGCCACATTGGTGTGATAGATTCATATCCCAACATATCCTTCACCTTTGGAACAAACTTCCACTACATGTCAAGTACAGTAGCTCCCATGCCCCCTTCAAGGTAAACCTGGATAATTGTATGGGCAGCTTCAGATACTCTCATGGTCTACATTGTCTTGCTGTCCTTGAGTCTAAAGGTACATTTTGTATTGGGTTTTTTGGATAGGCTGGACGTGGTCTGCAGACTGATTGCCTAGTACTTACCTATGAACCTATAAACCTATAATGAGTTATTCAACAAGAAGCGCATTCATTATCACTCACAATGAAATAAAGTAGATAAAAAGCAATATGAAAAAATATACATCTTGCTAAAAAAAATCCCAGGTATAGAGAAAATTCAACAACTTTGAGGTAGTGATATATAGACCAGTATGTACAAAAGTAGAATAACCTCAACATAGAATATCTCATAGTTAATGCCATAAACAGCAGAAGAATAAAAAAAAATGTTGAAGGAAAAATAGTTATTATTCAGAAAAATCACATATCTTCTCCAATACAAAATCAGCTTGCTGAAATCTGTATCTGGAAAGGCATTTGACAAGCACATAAGGGAATAAAAAAGAGACACACATGACACACAAAATTGCTGATGTAATCATGGAATAAGCTGATGGTAGAATTCTTTACGAAACTAGATTTCAAATCTGGGTACCACCAACTTAACCAAGATTCAGAGCATTAAAGTACTGCATCACTTTTTCACACATACAAGCTTCAGAATTTACTTGAGATACATGTTTGGTGTCAGCCTTGCTGGTGAAATATTTCAGAATGTGATATTCCAGGAAGCTTAATGAATTCCATACACTAACAATTATGTTACTGAATGAATTATTTTGAGGCTGCATGTTGGAGTGTTTTAAAAATAAATGCTAGTCAAATAGGCCTCAGTGCTATATCAAACAAGGCAATAACATGGAAATAAAATTACAAATTATGCAGAATAACTCTTTATTAGACACTTGAAAAGATATTCTCAAACTGAAGCAAATATTCTTTTCATTATTTGATCTTTACAGCGCTTCCACATTTATCTTTATGGAATGTATTCTACATTTTTGATTACCAATGTGCTGCTATATTGCATTTGAGCAAACCCAATTCAGTGTAATACCATGCAGAGAAACAGGCTACATGGTTGTTGCCTCAGAATTTCATAGTGAAGGAAAGAAAGAAGAGAAATACCATACAGACTACTTTCCTAGATGTTCACACTTTTCCAGAGCAACGGGGAAAGCTACTCAAAAGTGCAAGGAGATCCTCCAAGCTGATAGGCTGTTCATTACCTGATATTTAAGGAAATTAACGAGGACCCAAGAATAATTGGGGATTGGTGTAATGGTTAAAGTATTTACCTCCCAGATACAAGATGCAATGACTGATTCTCACCTTTGAAAGTGAAATTGTCTAAGCTTACAATGGCCCACAAGGGCAGCTATGGGCATGTTCAATGCAAATATTTTCCTATTTATAATTCAGAGATTTATAATCTTACTGAAATACAAGGCCCTGGTTACCCTTAGTAATAAGTAATATACCTACCAGAAAATGCTCATTTTAAATATCTGGTTAAAGATCAGAGCAGACAGGACATGGAAATACAACTGATGATGAAATAAATTTCGGGCAAAATGGTGTCAGTGCAAAGATTATTCAAGTAATAGAGTATCGCAAAGGCCTGTTTGTTAAGACATCATGTTAGTATATAGAGTATGCAAAGTTAGAAATTATTATATTATAATTAATGGAAAATAATTTATCATTTCTTTCCATGTTGGAATATGTTTCATATGCCGTTTAAAATGAAGTGAAGGGTGAAAGTTGTGAAATGAAAACAATGATAAGATGGATGTAGAGAAAAGAAACACATGTTGCATAAACATATTAAGTGATACAGAAGAGTGGAAAAATATAACAATGTACCACAGACAAATCGATCCTCTTTCTGACAAAAATCTACTATATCTAGAATAGTGAAGGACAGTTATATTATTTATTTATTTACTGTTTTGCTCACCAGGTAAGTGGACTGGTCTGTTCAATCTTTTCAGACTTTATTTGAGCTCAAAGCACAGAAAGTACATCATCGTCTTTCAATAAACAATATTATATACAGAGTGAATACATAGCAGCATTCAGAGAACAATGGTGAGAATGAATGTGGATAGGGTAAGATTAAAAGATCCAAAGTGAATTGAAAAAATAAATGTTAATGTAAATGCAAGCTAAGATATGCATACTATACAGTCATAGGATCATAGGAGGTTAATATACTAATGGCCCTGGGGCCTATCCAAGCCTAGCCAAGAGTTTACCCCCAAAAAGGAACCTCAGTCAACACCTGTCACCCCTGTCAGTGAGGGACACAGGTGGAAACCCTTGGACAAATCTGTGATTTCCCATCCACTCATCAAGGGTGCACATGAAGAGGGTCAGCGAGGTGCTCTGTTTGACATGTATGGGAAGTCTATTCCAGAGATGGGACAGCCTCTGGGAGACAAACCTGTCTCTTCACAGGCTTTGTTGATATTGCATTTTAGATTCAGGCCTTTTGAGTGGGTAATACGTGAGGAGTTAGATTTACAGATATGGAGCATCTCTAGTAGGGCAGGGTCTGAGATTGCCTTGTAGGCGAGACACGGACCACCCCTGAGCAATAAGTATGATACCGAAGAGAGTGATAGTGATTTCTGCCTATCTGCATAGGACAGGTGTTAGAGGCCATGGATTCTCTTAAGAGTATGAGAAAAGTTTCTTCATTGTATTCTATTATTCACAAAATAGGATGGTAAGTTACCTAATCATTATCATGGTAGCAGCTGCAAGCAGGTTCAGCATTTGTAATTAATTGTGTTATAATTGGATCCACAGGAAAACCATATGATATGCTGAACTGCAAACTGGGGGTATAATCTGGTGGAAGACTATTTCCAAAGCAGGAAGATTAACATGCAAATGACTTCATGAATATTGTTATTCTCCTACTGAAACTGCATTTAACTGACTTTGTACATATTCTAAGGAAATAATGTAAAATGCCACTTGAAAAGGCAGCTCTTTAATTATAAAGCAGCAGTTACATGTGATGAATCCTGAAGCAACAACATATACAGGCTCCCTTTTAAAATGCTGACACTCAAAATGCCAAGTGTCGACAAGCCAAAAAAAAAAAGACCAAAAACACAGTAGAAGTGCAAATTTCAAAAATCACTCTTTTTCTTTAAACTTTAATTTGCTCTCTTCTATCCCCTCCCCCAAATGTATATATACCAACTCTGAGATCACCATATCTTGGAGAAAAGGCAATAGTCTGAAAAATGGCATCTTGGATTGCATTTTGCTGAAGTGGATCCCAACATTTCAAATGGTTACCAATATACATTGTGAGTCTCCTATTAACATTTTATCCTTTTTGTTATTTTGCAGTGGCAAGTAAAGTAAGGTTGTTGTTTTTTTTTCAAACACAAACCTCCCTATGAGGTTATATGCTATCATTTAATTGACCTACATATATTTTTACCAGAACACAAAGTATTCTAGAGATGTTAGAACAATATAGGTTGACAGTAAACAGACACAACACAAATATGAATTATTCAGAAATAAATCATATTTTAGGCATGTAACTGACAAGAATAAATTACTTGCATCTCAGATGAGAGGCTATCCTGAAGGTAACTAGGTCTCACAGTCACCATATTTATGGTAAGTATTACCTTAAGGTTCAGTCAAACCTCTCATCATAATTACTACTGTTAAATGCACTGATGCAGAAAAGTCTTTACTAGAAATTAGAAAAATGTGAATATGCCTTTAAGAAAAAAACATGAAAATGATAAATGATAATATTTGATGAAGTAAAGACATGTTTTGATCCAGCTTTGTCATTTAGGTTGATAATTGATGTTTTATCTTATGCAATCAGTTTTAGTCTATTTTATGGAATCAGTGTTCTATCACCTCGGCTCCAACATGGCACACAGGCCCATTTACTTTGCTTTAGGATCACTGACTAAAGCCAAATGTAAGTTTTCCCACAAAGCAAAGCCCTTAATACACACTGGGGGAACAAACAGTATCAAACAATGTTTACAACTTGACAGAGTTATGCAAATTATGGGCCACCCACCACTGTTTGCCATATTCAGTCCAAGAAAATGATAATCCAAAACCCATATAGACTGAAATAGTGTTGTTTGCTTATTCAGGTGGAATTCTATGGATACTGAATACAAGGAAATAGAACACACTGCAATTGTGACAAATTGCTACAAATGCTACAAAAATGTCTGATGAATCAATATCCTTGTTTCCTGGGAAATGGTCAGTTGTGCCATAGGAATGTATGCATATTGGCATTGTGAAAAAAATTATGGGTTCATTTCAATTCATTTCATTTATAAGTCATGTACTTAAAATAATTTGAAATAATCTGCATAGAGATACCATATCATATCATTACATTAGTATATAGACAGTGCATGGAATGCTGTACCTGGGCAGATTTATAATGATCTATAATGATTCAAAAGTAACATAAGAGAAAATGGAATTAAGCATCTTTGATTTGCAGTTCATCACTCAGCAATCAGGAGTACAATATAAGATTTGTACAAGCATTCAATAAAACACCAAGCTATGAGCCCCAGTATAGCAAAGAACAGATAATTTTTATGGTATTTACAATAATTCTACACATCAAACCAACAATAAAGCACTAGAAGTATTATTGAACAGACATTTGTATTCTAAATTAGGTTTGTGAAGTCTGATATTTACAGAAGAGTGCAAAAACACACTGGCATGACAGTAAGATGCCACTGAGTTGTTTTGCCATCAGTAAACATATGTTGATCAAATAGTAGCCAAGTGAGGTTGTTTGATCAGCAACAGGTTTAATTGAGAAGACTGCCTTTTTAAATGTCGAAATTCATTTAGTAGAGTCAACATAATCAATGTTTTAAAAAGTCAAACTGTTTGTGCTGAAAGTGTGGTACACTGGAGGTTGGGGAATTTGCCTTTTTCCCCACTGTAGTGAGATCTTGATCTCGACAATTATAACTAATATATATGGGCAGATTTATAATGTTCTATATATAAAAATATGATTATAAGGGTCTATATGACTTGGTCGACAGTTCATATGATCCACTGTTTATTTGGTCGACAGTTCATTTGATCGACAAGCATTTGCCCCCTTCCCCAATGTTGTGTGACCCTGGAGTTGATATATATAGTTAGGGGGTGTGGGGGGCACAGCCCCCCACATTGGTGGGTGTGGGGGGCGAAGCCCCCCACCTAAAATGCTTGTCGATCAAATGAACTGTCGACCAAATAAACAGTCGATCATATGAACTGTCGACCAAGTCATATAGACCCGATTATAATGGGGTGAGGGTGCAGGGTCAGTGAAACACTGTTTGTTTTTTGGATTTTTGTTCAACTTTTTAAAACATTGATAAGAATTTTAACATTTTAAAAAGGGGATCTTCTAAATTAGATCTATCAACTACATCTTCCTGATGATCAGCTGACTGAAGCTTGAAACAGAAAATACATAAAAACATAAATAAATTATACAAGTTTGGAGCTGCAGTTGGAGAAAAACATTTGCAAAAAGCATTTTTAGTGGGCTAGACCCCTATACCCCTATGTGGGAGACTGCCCACCCACCCTCCCCTTATTTAAATATACTAACTCCATAGTCACACAGAATGTTAAAAGTTATTTCCTTATTTGGACTAGATTACTAAATCTTATCCTCCACTACCAAACTGTGAAGAAGTCTCCTTCAAGGAGAAATTCGACCCTCACAAATATGTGGGGATATCAAGCAGAACAACATTCTGGGTAACAACTCTCCAGGTTGTAGCATATCACATTTTTATGCCCACTACATAGAAATATATTAAAGATGACACCTATTGTAATTCCACCATCGTTTACTGTTAGTGTAGGTCTTCATGTACTTGTTGAATAAGTGTCATAAGGAATCTGATTTTCAGTGAAGCATCCTCAAAAATACCAACTGGACTGCAGTGGGAATAAGGATTCAAACTCTTGCTTTAATAGCCTGACCTGGTGGTGCAGTGGTATAATTTCAGTCTAGAATGTCAGTATCCTTAATTTCAGTAGCCGAGCTGAGGCTTGATGGCTGGAAAGGAAAAAGCTAGACGAGTAGCTAATGACAGAGGAGGTTATGGAAAATTTACCGGTACAGGATCACCTTATTTGTGGTAAATGACTAACTGTATTATACCTGTCAACCTCTTAGTGCAAGAAATCTGCACAAACCCAAAAATAATAGGGGAACAAAGGCCCAAAATTAGAGACAATTTTAAATATTGCTCTTATAAACTTAGAAAGTTGATGGAACGTGTTTTGCATTAGCATGCATTTTCTGAAAGATATGATGTCTGAAAGTCAAACAGCCGTCATTATTTGGTCACTCCAGTACACAATGATTTGCCAGAAAACTAACAATTTTATGAGGAATGGACCAAAAATATAAGGCAAAATCTGGACATCCTACAAAACTATGGACAGTTGAAAGGTATGGCCAAAGTAATCAGCCTGGAGGGGGAGAACTATAGCATACCCACAAACATCAGGAAATGAGTAGCAACAAGCATTTTCTTATTATTTGAGTTGAACAATGGGTGTATTCCACGCTGGACATCCATCAGATGCAGGGTGATATAAAAAAATAAAGAAAATATATATCCTGCAGCCTCCCACAGTACAGTGCCACAGTTTATCCTTCTCTTTCCTGCTATGACAGTAGACTGAAAAAGAAAGTTCCTTATGGGAGGAGAAGACCTTCCTTCACAATGTGATGTGCAGTGCTAAGGGAGGCTAAGACAGATCTAGAAAGGGGGAAGGTGGCATGTTTTTCACTTAGAATGCTCCCACAGATCTTTCCCATGACACCTTGTTACAACTGCAGTGTTACTTCTGAACCCATTGGCTTGTGTGAGAATGCCACTCCTAATGGATACTTCTGGATATCCTCTGTAATGAAGCAGGGTTCCTACGCCAGCAGTGAGGTAGACAAACTGGAACATGCTTTACTTCCATGAGTCTTTTTTTCTGTTTTCTAGTAAATAAGATCTGTACAGAACCACTTATAAAACATTAACAAAACACATTACTTGCAAGTGAAGTCAGAGACAATATATTGTTTTTCCCCCATAATAAACACAAATTAGAATGATGTGCTGGAATTTAGCCTCATAAGGATAAATGTTAAAATGTAAAATTAATATCACGCTATAATTTTTTACAAATAGACCACTAGGGAAATAAAAAACAGTGTTTCAACTGGAATGACAAAACCTTTGCAACAACAGCCTTCGTAACTGGATATGACATGACATTAGCATATTTCACTGCAACAGTTAAAATACCATACTGGTTTTAACATGAGCTCCGAATTTAGTACTTTTCATATATGCACCATCCAGGCAAGGGGACAGAGTTATAGGATAAAGAATTCTGGATAATATTCAAAATAGTTCACCTTAAACTTTTTCACAGCTTGACTTCTTCTCGGAGGACATAATATTTATTTTGTTTTTGTTAATTTGATCATTTATTTGCCGTCGAGTGTACACCAAACCATTTAGCTTGCCATTTACTAGCCTTTCAGTTTTAATTGGGTAGCTGCCTGTTGCTGTATGTTTTATAAGAGAGCCATTATGAGGAAATAAAAATAAAACAGTTCCCATGACATTAACTGTTTTGAAGGAAAGTGAAACATCTCACTGACAGGATATAATTCAGGGACCTGTGATGAAATACGCTTTCACTCATGACAGAAGAAAATCATAAATTTTGTGAAGTAAAGTATCAACTTCCTTGGGCTGGTGGCCAGTTAAATTATAATCCTCATTCGGAAATTCCATATATCTGTTACATTTTTGGCAAAAGATGTATAACCCTGCCCAGTTAACAAATTCTGCCTTCCAGGCACCAGTAGAAACCTCAGTCATAAAAATAAAAATGTTTGCATGACTGTGCTGCATTTTTTGTATAACAAATATCGTGACTACAGGCCCATTTACAAAACCCTGTCTCTACCAATGCAGACAAGTCCTGATGCTTCTGATGATGAGCAAAATCTGTTCAAATAGGACAAAGTATTAGGTACTACACCATGCTCTGCAGAATGAGGGCTAATTTTGTGTGGCCCTGGTGCTGTTGGAGGTCTTTTTCTATGCACTGGTTTTGATCTCTGATGTGGCAAACCCCCCAGTAGTTTCATGTGGACAGCAGGAAGAGTTTGCATTTCTTCTGCTGTTGCAAGCTAAGTAGTTTGCTACCTCAAAAGACTTCTTCAGTTTAAACATATGCAAGTAAAAAAATAACCCTGTCCTTTGTAGGACCCTGTATACCATAAACTTCCATTAATCCCTCTGCACAATTTCCGTATTTCATTTACTCTACAGTGTTTTGTTAATGAGTTTAACTTTTTATTTTTTATTTTTACATCTAATCCCCAGCAGAACATTAAGACAGTCTGTCGGGCATGTGGACTGTCATCTCAGCTGACATCATGTAATATGTAATTCATTATTGAGTAAAGACAGAGTGAATGCAGTGGGACAGAATTTGGATTGCTAGAAATGAAAACAACAAAGATTATTGAAGTTAGATTGTAGATCTTGAGGCAGTCATTTCTCCTGTACTGAAGGGGTGTAATGGCATTATTTTTAGATAGTTTTATACTGCAGTCCAGTTGACTGGGCAGTTTACTGCAAAGTTTACCACTGGTTTTACAAATCAACTGTAAAACTTTGGGTGAGTACTAAAAGAACTCAGCAGCAAAATGAAAGTAAAAAAAAGCTATTATGGTATAATTTCATAAGTAAGGAGTAAGCAAAACTACATTTTATGTTTTTTAACACCTTTATTGAATTATCACTTGTGACACAGGAACATTTACATTTAAATAAAAGTAATCAAACTGCATTAACAAGTTAAAACTAACAAACACATATATTGCTATATATCATATAACCTAAGCAATATTATATGTTATTCAGTTCCTTCCCTTTTTTTTTAAACAAGAAACATCTTTATTAAACCATCACTTATGACGTAATCAATCATGCATTTATATAAATGAAAACAAACCATATCAACACAATCCTAGTTGCAAGCATTTTACATCACAAAGCATTCTGACACACTCCCAGTTGCAAACATTATACATCACTTATAATCTACACAATTATTTTCACTTAAACATTACATATCTAATTTAAGTCCCGTCTTATTTTAAGCCTCATTACTTCCCATATGTATTGTTCCCACAATTCCCATTTTTTTTCTATGTAGTGCTATGTTTGAGGATATACAGTATAATACACCACAGGAAATGACTGAATTCTATGAAGATAATGTTGCAGACTGACTTTTTAAAATGTTTTTGTACTATTGTGACATGCTTATTGCTATATCTAGTTCAGGTAAATATTCCTTACATGATATTCCTCTTTTTACAATTTAAATATATGATGGAATATCAAAGCAGCAGAGGCCATCAGTTTTTTTATAAAAATAATGCAATTTATTATACATAGATGAAAATAAGTATTTTTTCCAGGCAAAAACAAAGTCCTGTGGTTTAACTAAATACGCAGCAAGTACCTTTAACTCAGTTGTGTACCATTAAGAAATGGTGTCTTTTAATAGTTCCCTTTGGATTCCTCTGGCAAAAACCTTGTCCAACGTCTTCCTCAAAATCTTATTTCACAGTGGTTGATTCTGACTTCCAGAGTTCAGCAATTAGTCATTTTCTACAAAGGTAAAATGCCTTTCTCACTCCTCTTTTTACATTACATTCTATAGCTCATTAGGCAAGCATGCTGTTCCTAATGCAACCAGGAATATTTCTGTTCTCACATACAATTTAGTAGAAACATTTACTTCCTTTAAAGAAACATCACTTTTTTTTACAACAAAGTCTTCATAAAACTGCTATAGATATTATTTATGCAACTATTTACATTTTTTTGGGTTACTTGTATTCTTTACATTTTGATGAGGACTACTACACTATACTACAACTGAGAGCCCCTAGCTTCGAACTATCTGTTTCATCCCTATTGCAAGAGCCATGTGTCTAAGGCAGTCCATTTGCATTGTGCACATGCACGTGTGTGTGTGTGTGTGTGTGTGTGTGTGTGTGTGTGTGTGTGTGGGGTCAAGACAGACCAATTTAGTATTTTACCTTTAATGGCTATAGGTGGTTTCTACTTGTTTCTCCAGCCCATGCACTGGGCTATTGTCTCACACACTAAAAAATAAGATAAATTATTTTCAGGAATGGTCAAGGCTTTCCTCTACTGTGTTGCTGCAAAATAAATTACGTATAATGTCTTAAATGATAGCAGGGAGCTGCAGACACTCCTAGATTCAGGTGGTATGGCCATGCTTATAAAATGGTACATAAGGAAAGCTGGTTGAGGAATGTAAAGACCAGGAAGTTATCAAAAGAAAGAAAGAAGGACAGCAGGAAAAAATGGGAGATAGAAAAGATGGAACAGGCAAAGAAGGAATACTGGTTGGCTAACAAAGAGGCTAACACAACAGAACAGATGCAATAGCAAAGAACAAGGCATCAGAGGCATTCTACCAGCATCTGGAAATGGATTCAGCAGATGGCACAAAGAATCCTTATCAGAATGCAAGGCAAAGACC